>NC_092414.1:84709080-85011390 GCF_040894005.1 Engystomops pustulosus | reverse complement strand
CCCTAAACAGCTATTGGAATGTATGCTTTCAATTCAAGGCAGCTCTGAATGCATATACAGTGTATGTATATATATATATATATATATATATATATATCTATATTATTTTTTTAAGTGAAACAGAGTGCACCCTCTACGGTTTACATAAAGCGGGTGAAATAAGTATTGAACACATTACCTTCCGGCTGGTAACACAGGTAGCACACTAAACTGGGGAGTGACGATTCTTGGATCACTTGTGTTAAGTTTCTCTCATTATTAAAAACACAAGGAAGAACTACACATGTAGTAGAAAAAACTGGGCACATGAAAAGAGCAAACTGAGCAAAAATGCAGAACAACCATGTGCTTTACCAAAAAAACCATCTTTATTGAATATGTACAACAAATAACAAATACACCAAACAAAAGACCAATAAAAACAATTAAAAAGGAAAAAGATCCTATATATTGAAACCCAAGGGAGGGTCGGGCACATGATAAGGCCCGATAGTTACCAGACAAGCCGGACAGACGGGTGAGGGGGTGGGAGAGCCCCACGCGTATCGCCACACACAGTGGCTTCCTCGGGGGTCCCTGAGGAAGCCACTGTGTGTGGCGATCCCTGAGGAAGCCACTGTGTGTGGCGATACGTGTGGGGCTCTCCCACCCCCTCACCCGTCTGTCCGGCTTGTCTGGTAACTATTGTGACTACCCACTTTGCATGACCTTTTACTGCGGGGCTGTACAATTTGATGGCACTTGTCTTCATCTTTATTTGCATAATTTTTTGCTGGACGGACTCAGGGTGTGGGGCTGGGTAGGGAGGTGTTTTGCTTGGAAGTTTCTCTCATTATTATACATAGCTTACTTTATTGACGTTCATGGCTTCATTTCTTTGTCATTGTGGATTGGATGGTTTTGCAGGACGAGTCAAAACTAAATTTAGCTCCAGTTAGTTTCCTGGTCGGCGGGAGAGGTTTCGGCCAGTCGTCTCATGCCATCTTTAAACTAATTTCACCTTTAAGGCTAAAGTTCCCTTGGTTTGACAAGTAATAATTGCTATAGTTATACTTTGTTGCCATGTACTTCTCAAATGTAGTGTTAACAGAGTTACAATGTGATACTTAAGTTATGTTGCAACATTTGTTTTCGTTACTACAGAGTCCCAGGCTGATGGTTGGGTGCTCAGCATGCTTTTTAATGAGCTCTGCAAGAATCTATAAATAGGGGCTTATTTCAAGGTGCTGGGTCTCAGTGTTGTTAGTCGGTGCTCTGAGAAGTTTATCTATTCCTTCGGAGAGATTCATCTCTGCACATAGATTGCTGCCAAAGCATCAGAGCCAACATGGCACCTGATTCCACCCTTCTGCCCACTGGATCAAGGCTGAGTTAGTCTTAAATTCCTGCTCCACAACAGAATCATATCCACTACCTTGTGTGTGCCTGCTAGAAGGACTGTTTTCAGCTTGTTACCTGCTGATGTGTGGACTGTGTCTGTGATTAAAGAGACTGTGAGTTATTTCAAGATTTCCATTGCCCAGTGTGATCCCTGGCCTGCGGCTAACAATACAGGCCTCCTCTTCACCACCTGCCTGGGAATGCATTGCCACACACACCAGGAGTGCCCCCGGGAGATCACTTGTCTGTATCATGGATTCCCCCTCTGCTTGTTTTCCCTGCTGGCCCTGATGGGTGTAGATGAGGCCTTTTCCTGTGGACCAAGCCATCATGACATATTCTGGTGCTTGACTGCAACTATAGCCAGACACTCCAGTCCTTGGGAATCCAGCTGCCCCCAAACTGTGGTCAGGTCCTGGTGGAATAACAATAACAATAGCAATAGCACCTTTAGAAATAAATTTTCTTAGAAAAATGGGGGATGTGTTCAATGCTTATTTCACTAGCTGTATGTTGGCCAACAGTTTTACATATTTAAACGTATGTACAAAAACACAGTAATGTCCTGAGTGAAAATTGAAGGCTATAAAACTTCTTGTAACAATAAAGTTCTGAATTGTATATTTTGGACTACAGCACACATTTTTCAGTGAAAAAAGTCTTGCCAAAAAGAACCTATGTTTTAAAGGCCAAAGTCAGGAGCATCCAGCAATACCAGACCCTCCAGACCTCTGTCCTGATGATTTTATGAATTACTTTGTCAGATCTACAGAGTATATCTTATGGACCAATCTCTCCCTTTCCCTGACTCTCTCGCCAATACTGTGACCTGCACTATAAAGGAGGTTAAGGACCTTCTTGCATCCCTGTAATGTCCTTAAACACTTTCAGGCAGCAGATTTTCAAGAAACAGACAAATAAATAAATTCCAGTCACAAGCCACAATATTTTACTTTAATATTTTACTAATGTCCAACGGCAATTGCAGATGAGAGTTCATTTTTCTTAAAAGGTAAATCTAGAATACACAAAGCTGCGTATGCAACAAGCAGGTTAATGAGAAAAATTAAATAGTACAATCTACCTGGAGCACTGAATTTAAGACCCAGTGTGGATCTTGACGACTGCAAATATAACAAATGTAGACTCCTGTTGTGTGTGTTCACTTAGAAAGCAGAGCCTTAGTGTGTGTGCACATTAATTTAATAAATATATAAGTGTTTACCATTGCTTTAAAAAATAGGTTGATATTAATTTTGAAAAAGGTTGAATAAAAACACTTTAGCAAAAATTAAATCACTATGGAAAAACCATGACTGAGAAACTAGGTATGCTACAAAAATCAATAGCTTGCATATCCTCCTCTAGCAAAAATAACTTGAAGTCATCATTTTCTGTATGACTTTATCAATCTCTGACATGACTCTGAAAAGCCCACTTTTCTTTATGAACAGGGCTGTCATTGTGAATTTTTGGGGTCCCCTGCAAAAATCGTAATAAAAAATGTATATATATATATATATATATATATATATATATATATATACATACATACATTTAAATAAATGTTGTGGTTCAATGTAAATGATTAAATCATTGACTTTTTGGCATAAAGTGGCAAGGACTTTTTCACGCCACTCAGAAAACGTTGCTTAGACATAAAACCACTGTTTGTGCAACACTGTAAAACACAGAAGGACATAATCTACTCCTGTGGTTCAGATATATAGACGACATCTTATTCAGAGCAGAGCTAGAAATACCATCTAGCGTAGCTGGAAATATAGTTCAATTTCAGTAGAATTTTTGAATTTATAAATCACTAAAGTTAGTAATGGATATATAATTATAGATTTCTATATAAAGTGAACATCTACCAAATAATTTCAACATGCTCCTTCCTCCCACTACCCTCCAGTCAAAAAGGGCCATTCCAATCAGCCAATTTTTAAGAAGGTGGCAGATCTGCTCCAATTAAACAATTTTTGAAAAACAGGCAAAAGATCTGACCAATCCTTTTATCGATAGGAGTTACAATAAAATATAAATCAAAATGGAAAAAATTGTACTAAAGCAGCTTTAAGTGAATTACTTCTAGTCAGTAAGGTAAGTAATGCTTAAAGAATAACACAGACAGATTAGCAAATTAGATTTTTGACATCTTTTAATTCTAATTGGACCGAGCTACAAGACATCTTATGTAGACACTGGACAGTCCTACTAATGCATCCAGATCTGGCCTCCAGTCTTCTGCAAAGACCATCTATTATTTGGCATAGCTCCAAATGGGGCTCATTTGCATGTGAAGGATGTGCAGCTTGTACATTTATTATTCACTCCACACATTTCTGGGATTCAACTGGTAATAAGCAATTTAAAGTTGATCATTATATTAATTGTAAAACTTAGGCCATTATACATTTTGCGACATGTTCATGTGAAAAGATATCCATCTGCATGACCACCAGAGCACATAAAGTTAGGATCCCGGAACATATGGGGAGAATTACAGCTGCTTCTAACACACAAAACATTGAAAGGCACTTTTAAGAGAAGAAACAAAATGGATAGTGGAATTAGATACAATCTCTTCTACAGAACTTAATGAGGCAGTTAGCTTTAGACTTTTCTGTAAAATATGTGTTTTTATTAGAACAGGAGTTAATTTATATTTTTACTTATTTATGGTTGTATGCTGATTTATGTATGTGTTATTCCACACAGATCTTTCTTGGGGGTATCTGGGGTCCTCTATTGATCTAGTTAAGCTTTTTCAAGACAAAGATTAAGAAGAACTTCGAATAGTAAGACTTGTGACATCAAAGTCATCCAGTTTTAAGAGTTATTGAATTGGATATGTATTATATATGCATTATATGTATGTATGTATCTTTGTATAATCATATAATACTGTTCACATGTTTTTTACCTCTAATACTAGTCCTATTTGCTTGTCATATGTAGCACTTTGTGCACTTTAATGATTCTAATAGACATGCTGTAATTTGTCATGCGATATATAACCACTATCATCACCTATATATTTACTACTATGCAATTAGTAACTGGTGCCTATATTACATCATTTAAATTAGTTTAAAATGGCATACATGTGACTTCATATAACCTTATAATTTTATTGCCTTAGAAGAAATGGTAATTATTTAAGTATATATTATATGATTTAATTTAGACAGACCTCTTTTGTAATTAATTTATCATTTTGTTACTTTAAAGATATACACTTAGCTTTATGGGGGTTATTTATCATACGCCGGTGTTCGTGTGTTGGTGTATGGTAGCCTGCCGCTTTGTCCTCTAGATTTATCAGGCAGCGCCTGGTGTAGAAATAAACACACCTGAAGAATTTTCACATATAAAAATTCAGTGGCTGTAGTGAGGGCACAGGCGCGGGGACAGGAACACCCCACGTTGGCCCACTCCCCAGTCAGCACATCCACCCATATGTCATTACCATTTAGCACCAGCACAAAATAGTAAAAAAATCATTCTGTTCAGGTTTCTAGTGAGAGATGGATAGTGGCAAAAGAAAAGAAGGCCAGGTGAAAAAGCTAAATAGTGTAATACCGTATGGGATTTTCTGGTTGAAATAAAGAAGGGTATGTGCTCACGTTTTGGTGTTGTGCACCAAATAGGCACAACACTATTCAAAGCATCAAAAGGTAGTTTCTGGTGCTACCTTCAAGGTATTGGTCTATGTTCAGTCGCCACACTGGACAAGACTTACGTAGTTCAGGAGTGTATAGGGATTAACCGAATGGCGCACTCAGAGTGTGAAGAATATTGGGGGTCATTTACTAAGGGCCCGATTCGCGTTTTCCCAACGGGTTACCCGAATATTTCCCATTTGCGCCGATTTCCCCTGAATTTCCCCGGGATTTTGGCGCACGTGATCGGATTTTGACGCATCGTGCCGGCATGCACGTGACAGAAATCGGGGGGCGTGGCCGAACGAAAACCCGTTGGATTCGGAAAAACCGCCGCATTTAAAAAAAGAAAAGTGTCGCAGGACTTGCACTTACCTTCACTCAGCCCGGCTCGGTGAACTCCAGTGCGTTCCGATGCTCTTCAGCGCATCAGCGCCACCTGGTGGACGTCAGAGGAACTGCCTTAATAAATCCCGGCCGGACCCGAATACACCGCAGAGAACGTGCCGCTGGATCGTGAATGGGCTGGGTAAGTAAATCAGCCCCAATGTGTTTTGGAGTGTGCTAACCCTTTTTCAAGTGTAAAAAATCTGATGCTGTGGGTATGAGATTGTATTGCCCAGAGAATGGTGAAAGGTTTCTAATGAAGGATGCAGGCAGCTCAATGTCATCACGGTGTATCTTGAGCCGCAGAGCAGGACACAGAGCACAAGCAGATCTATCACTATCTGTGCTTTTCAAAATCAGTAGTATGTGTGTCTTGAAAATGCATAGACAATTGAGTCTCTTTAGAGGGGGCTAGCACAAGCCCCACCCTCAGTGACCCACAAACTGTCCAATGGTTAATGTTGGGTCTCTCAATCTCCCTGCCCAATCTTTTCACCGCTGCTTTTGATGGCATAGGAAGCAGCCACCCTGGTTTTCTTGGCATTTTCTCTGTAGTACATACTCTCCGGTCTGTTTGTCTGATTTTATAAATCATCTAATATTTTTAACTTATCTTTGTACCCTTAAGCTATTCTATTTTACTTGATGTACCATCTCTCTCTCTCTCTCTATATATATATATGTATATATATACACATATATATATATATATATATATATATATATATATATATATATATATATATAATGGAAAAGGCAGGCAGCACTCCAGGGTTCAAATCAAACGTGAGTGATTTTTATTGGAACGGGTAGCGACGTTTCGGTGTATTACACCTTTCTCAAGCTTGAGGAAGGCTTGAGAAAGGTGTAATACACCGAAACGTCGCTACCCGTTCCAATAAAAATCACTCACGTTTGATTTGAACCCTGGAGTGCTGCCTGCCTTTTCCATTTTTTGACTACAAGTAAGGAGCAAGCCAAGATCCTTGGAAGCACTGCACCCCTCCTTCTTAAGAATTCTTTCACTGTGCGGACTTGAACTTTATTCATTCTAAATATATGTATGAATAGTTCTGTATATTAACCTGAAAAAGCCTTTCTTCATTGTTCAAAATAACGTTTCTTTTCCAATGTCATACTTTGCACATTGGCAATAGCAAATTACAATTTGAGTGATTATTAGTTCCATCATGTAGAATGTATGTATGTATATATATATATATATATATATATATTGAGAAGACAGTCTATATTGAGAAGACAATCTTTAAAAGATGGATAATCGTCTGATTCTAATGGAAGATGTTATAGTTCTTTATAAAGTTTCTAATCTGCAATTGTACAAATAATGTATTGAAGAGGATTAAGTGACCAAAAATTAAGAAACAGGGCCAAGTAGCTATATCATGAAGAATCTCAATCATGAAGAATCTCAATCTCAATGAAAGGTGTTCATTGAGATTGAGCTCTTATATTTCTGTAGCTCTAGTCTTAACCATGTACAAGGCTGTACTTTAATAGAGATCCACAGGGTGATGCTGTTCTGCCAAGCCCGGGACATTTAGAGAACTTCCAAGGAGATCTGTACCTGAAAAACAGCACCAAAAACATCAACATCTGTTATCACAGCAGACTAATGCTACAATAATATGATCAAAATACAATATTCAGTTTTAGATTGTTTAAAATAGGACAAAATGAGGTCAGGAAATAAGGAGTAAAATTGCTTGAGACCAGATCTCTTCCTAAAGGAGAGGAATATAACCTTCTTCTTCAACAAGCACTACATAGTGAAATAATGGCACGCATCCATGCTCATGTTCCTCCAATCCAGCAAATTGTTGGCAGGTCTAAGCTAATCACTTAGGACCGTCATGATGTAATTGCTCTATAGCACTATCCCCCGCTAACAGCATAAAATACACTAATTCATCCAAACAATAATTCATTTATTGGTAATTCTACTCCTAAATAATGTCGAAACGTATTGTCTTGTATAATTCTACATTTTACTTCAGAAATGACTTTAAACATTACAACATCAGATAAACATGATAGGGTTGTTTTACTAATTAAAAGGAATGTATTTAAATTACTTTTAGTGATGAATGGAGCCGAAATGTTCAGTTTTGGGACCGCAGAGCACAAACCTGGACTTTGCCCACTAAAAGATGCATGTGCAACATCCCCCAACGGGGCCTAGCCTTTTCTTGGGGCCACGAGGCAGCCGGGGCCCAGAATACTGGAGTGGCTGGTGGTCAAGGCCTAGGCACGCTAATGTCACAGTGCTTGGTGAGGGGACCGGAGGGCCGTTTTACTGCCTGGCAAGTCTCCAGCAGTTGGTGTATGCCAGAAATATGGAGGGAGTGGCTGAGGTACTGGTTCTCCCTGGGGCCACCCCTGTGTGTCCGTAATATATGGTCCCGGGGTGATGGAAGGGGAGCTCTTGGTGGTAACAGCCTTATTCAGGGAACAGACGGAGGCAACGTAGTGCAAAATAACTCACGGTTCTTTATTGGAACAACTGCAGGCAAATGTCCAAAACGATCTTAGAACATATTACTGGAGATTCTGGATTATTCTAGTGGTCATGGCGAGTGGTGCTAAGGAATAGCTCACCAGCCTGGCAGTAGGTGCAGGCTGGGATGTAGCTGTGTCCAATCTATGGATGCTGCTGCTATGAGTCTCCTGACTCTTATCCTGGGCATAAGTTGTGTGATGGTGAACAGACACTGTCTCTCTTTACTCTGTGTACTCTGAGAATGTGCTCTTGTGGTAATAGCTGAGGCCTGAGAGCTAAGACAGACTCTCTGTTCTGTGGAAGGGCCTGGGGCCTAAGAGACCTGTGCTCCCACTGCACAGGGGTTTTATCACTCCCCCTGGTCAGATGGTATTACCTCTCCAATCACACTCCAGGTTACAATACAGCCAAAATCATTGGTCAATAACTTACACTTAACTGTTGCCTTTCCAGGCAGCATTCACAGACTATAATTACTAAATCTCTCCTGTCACAGCTTCTGATATGGAAAGGGACACTTTGACAACACCCACTTAACCCTTTGCATCCGCAGGGGTGTTGCACATGGCAGTGATCTTGTTGTTCCTTGTGATGTCACCACCATGGGATATCAATGTCAGAATGTCATGGACAAACACTCAGCCTTTAGGCCTCATGCTCCTGCTGCAGTGAGGCACGGTGCATGTACCGGGACTGAGCCAAACTGCCACAACACAAAATATACAGCAGATCATTTCTTTCCTATGGACATTGGTGGGGAGAGCGGTTTATGTGCATAAGGCCTAACACAAATAAGCTATTCCTCTCAGCATAAACACAAATCATGGAACTGAAAACAGTTGGCTGTGTGCTCTGTATAGTTTGGTAGCCATACCTAAGGCCAAGGCTTCTATCCACTGTTATAAAAGCTGTGGCTGAAGTTATAGCCACTAAACAGACCATGGAGCCAACGATTTACTTACTTAGTTCTTTGTGCCCTGTGTTTACAAAAGGCTGAAAAGTATAGGTCATCAATTATAATTCCTGGACAAGACTTTTCAACTGAAGTGTGCCAGACTTAAAAAGAAGTGCAATCCTTTGTAAACAGTGTCTCAAAAACTTTTTGGAGTTGAGAGGGATTTATTTACATAATGTGATCCAACTGGAAATTACTTTAAAGGGTATTTTTTCCTTTCTCAGAATCGACAAGACAAAATGGGTTGACCCTCATGGATTTGTGTCTAAAATCAACCTTTCCAATGATGTTAGTTCTTTATTTAAAATACCTATAACCAGGTAAACATTGCCAAATATAAAAGCAACAAGATACGACTGGAGAGCAACTGAGGGCTGAGGAGCTGTAAAGGAATGGATGTATGAAAACAAAATAATAGATTTATATTTAAATTAATTACCATGTCAAACTTGTTATACTATTTGGACAGAAATACTCTTTGGACAGAATGTAAAATTAGTTATTGTTTCCACTCACCGCTCTAGTTAATAAACAGATTAATGTATTGAAGAAGAAAGCAGTTCACTAGTATAGTTCTGCATTTGCATATTCAAGATCAGCTTTAGGGCATCAGCTCAGTCAAAAAATAGAAAGAATAAATGCAGATTAGATGAAGTTTAAATGCTCATAAAATGGAGTTGCCTCAATTGTATTGACTACTGGGGATTTTTTTTTAAACTGATGCAGTTTTAAAACTGCAATTTATTTCTGCCGTTAGAGCTCCCATTTACAGAAAACATACTTGAGTGTACACATGAACACATGCCCTTGATTAATAGCGGGTGGTGGGGATCTCCGTGGGTGGACCTCAGCAATGAGAATCTTCTCCCTTTTAAGAAGGTGGTAGGTCATATGCTTAAACCTTAAATATTCTTAAATTATCCTTAAATATACTCAGGATAACACAATAACAAATTTTCTAATTGCCTGTTAACAAAAATACATATGATAGCCCCACCACTGCATCTTCACAGCGCGATACATCAAGAGTCTTCAGCCTGGTGTACAAATAAATGCAGCCAGTGAAAAGTATCCGGCAGCACCGAGTGCGCAGATGTGGGGACAATAACGCCCTGGCCCACTCCCAGCTGCCCCCCCCCCCATACACACACACTCCTTGCTCGGCCGTCCACACACCCCCATTTATTTTGGTGGATTGGGACAAATAATCGCTAGTGTTAGCAATAAGCTAGCATTTTCGATTATTTCAGGGCCTCTACACCACTGACGTGGCACAAAGGCCCTGATAAATATGCTCCAAAGTCTTTATCCAGGCATAGCAGAGCTGACTCTGTGTGTCAGAGGAATCATGAAGTGTTTGCTTAGAGAGTCCCCACCCACACTCTGGAATTTTACACTGACCATCACTGAGTTATTGGAGCTAAAACAGCAATAAAACTGAGTAAAATTGTAAAGTAAGGGGTTAAAAATTATCTTTAGTATAAAAATTTGAGAACTTTTTTTTTCATGGGCAAACCCCTTTAAGTTTCTTGGGTTCAGCAAAGTAAATGATTGAAGGCCCACCCTTTGTATATATTTAGCATTTTCACCTTTTTTTAGGTATTTTTTTTATATGGTAGATATTCTATGATAGTTTATTTGGTTGTCGGTTCCAAGAAAAGTTCCATTGAGACCTTTAGGACCCTGTTTTGTTAGATGTCCATTATTATTTTTGAACCTAATCAGTGATTTCAGGTTGTAACACTGGCTCGAAATATGACAAAAACAACATTGAAATGAGAAATATATATTATTTTGGTGCATGTTGCATAAGTTTGCACTGATATCATGAGTATAAAAATCTCTTGAAATGCATCTTTCAGAGGGAACATAGGCATGGTATGTTCTGAATGTATGCTTCATTCCCAGTTTAGCTGCTATGTTAATGTGTTACATATGACTTAAGCATCTTACTTAGGAAATGTAGCCTGACAAATGAAATAAAGCATTCTTTAAAAGACACTAAATGAAACATAAGCATAGAGATGCATACCAAAATGTAGTTAAAGTATGCATTGTTTATGGATATGGTGACCGGGCCAGGATGCACACAAAGAATTATTGCCATAATATAGTACTTGATACTAAGCATGCTGCACTGCTCATGTCCCATGTAACTGCTAATACAGGTTCACATATCTACATAGAGAAAATAGTCATTTTGTCACTTAATGCTACACAGATGTCCTCATGTTAAAATGATGTCTGCCCTACTTCCTTTGTTTCTCCTGTACTTTCCATATATAGTATTTCTTAGCATTCTCTATAATGATATAGCACAGATTATCCATCTGTCCAGCAAATTTATCCATTGTTAATCAGAACCTTGCAATTTCCCAGAAAACATTGCTTCTCTGTCTGAAGGATATCACCATCCAAGCTTGAAATGCTAACATTACATTCGTTTTAATAGCCAAAAATCTATTGTACACATATTAAGGCAACCTTTTTCTCCCAAGAAAGTACTGCCTTAAACAGGAGACAGAACTTTGACAAGTCATTTTAACAAAATTGTCCAAGACTAGAACATATCTCAGATAGGTAACCTATGCGCTGGTCCATAGATGATACCTTTTGCGACAGATATGATAGAGCCTACACATGGGGAATCTCCTGTTCAATCTATGTTACTGTTCTGCTCCTGGGAAGCAATATGGCCAATGATCGCTCCTTCTTTCCCACATTTCCTGGACTTGTGGCATCCCACCCCGCCTCTTGTCCCACCAACATAAAAAATATGATATGTACAGTGCTGCGGTATATGGTGGCGCTATATAATCAAGCTTTATATTATAATCATACTAAAATTATTTTGTGGAATCAGAAAGTTCTGCATTCTCCTAATCAACACATGGCAGTATAACAAAATAACACATTCTCTAATTCAGTATTATCAACAAAATTACAGCATTTCACAAGTATAATTCGAACCTGTCTCTATCAGTCAAGGTCCAGGACGGAGCTTACAGAAACACACTCACTTTTTGAGGAGAGAGAAGCTACAAGCTACAGGCAGATAAGTTATTTACATGGGGAGGGGTGTAGGCACAGGAGATCTCATAGTGTGTGAACAGATATGTAGCAGGGCTGACAGTGTGTAATATGCATCTCGTGGATCTCATCATCTCATCTGTCTCATCTCTCTTTCTAGTTAAATGTTCAGAAATTAAATGAAAGTGTATATAAGCCTTGTATCGTGATACTCTAACCACATTGTCCACTCACAGGAATAGATGGATCAGTATGTGTCTGTTTGAAAGTCCCTGCCCACACACTGGAATATTATACTGAGCAGCCTAGGGAGTGATAGAAGCTACAACAGCAATAAAACTGAGTAAAATTGTACAGTATGGGGTTACAAATTATCTTTATTGCGTAAACATCACTAGGGGGTTGAGATTTGAGAATTTTTAAGGACAGAAATTACAGAAATACTTTAAATATTTGATTCACTTGTCAGCTTCCCCTTCCCATATACAAATACTTCCATCATGGCTGAACATGCATGTGTTACCACATACAAATTTACACCTGATATTTAAAAAAATACATTTGTTGTAGTCTAGTAGGATATTATTACCTGGAATTGATAGAGCAGTATTGACCACTGATTTTGAAGAATTGTAATACAGTTTTGTGAAAATTATATAATATCAATTATTCTCCTTATCAATAATTGTGCGTAAAGCTATAATACCCACAATAGTCTACCTATGTTACACACAATAGTCCAAAAAAAATAAAAATAATAATATGAATAAAATCTAAAAAATCTTACCTGGCTACTACTTCATTTTCTTGAAATAAATGGCTGTTAATATTAAATTAGGAAATGCCCGTTTGTTACATTGCTATTACCATAACATAAAAGAGTAACAAATGAAATGGGAAGTCACCAGCCCTTGGACATCAAATGTTGCTTCTATGTTATCCTACTGGTAAGGCTGTTTGCTTACACTACAATTGTTGTGGATACCACATCGCCTGTGATATTTGCTGATATAATCCCAATTTTCTATTTACATCTTTTCTGCTGGTTAGCCTTGCATTCTGGTTCAGAAATGTTAATAGTATACTTCTCTCCATATAAAGGCTCTGTTTGTCTTTGTAAAACATGCAGTTTCTTCCACTATATAACATCAATAAAAGCAGCTTATCAGCCCAACAAAGTGCTCTTTGATAGTTTGACCTTTGAAACAAAAAATGCTAATGGAACTCTAAGATTTTCCATTATAAAAATTAATATACAAATGCTTTTACAGCCCTGTTAAAAACATCTACCAGCAATGTAAATAACTTGTCTGAACTTTACTATTGTATGTCTTGTCTTTCTACTAATACTTTGTACATATTATATATTATATCATATTATATGACAGTATATTACATGCCTTCCTTTGAGAGCTAACACAGTATAGTCTGTTTAGCTGTGACTTAAAACATGTATGACATATTATAATATATTTGAAGGGTTTACCAACTCTTTTTATGGTCTTTAAAGCAGGGGCATTTATTTATTAGAGGAATTTAAGGAATTTGAGGAATGTATTAAAATGACAACAATTGCAAAACAATGTGGTTGTATTTGCTTCACGTTAAACTGCTTCTTTCTGATGGTCACGAGATCTGTTCCTCTACTCTGAAAACATTTTCCACTTCCCCTTATGCACTCATGTGATATTAGCTAATTATAGATGGTTTTCCCTATGCATAAAGGCATATTTTGCTAACAATTGTATTTTATTTTTATTTCTATTTCTATTCTCCAGCATTGAATTCTTCTACTGTCTATATAACATAAAAGTAGTATATAAATAATAAATCCCACCATAAACCAGGGGTGTTGCTAGGGTGGTAAAAGATCTGGGGCATGGGCCCCAATACATATGTACCAAACTTTCAGTAGTGTGCACTCCTGTACACAACCTATACACATTGCATAGAGCTACAGAAAACACAGGAGATATCCGTACTTGTTACATCCAGTGGCTGCAGGTGACTTGTCTTCTATCTTCTCCATTAGGCCCGGCATCACCATGTGTCCTCTTCAGCCATGTATCCTCTCTGTGGAGTTCACCACACAGAAATCGTATGTTCTTTATTGTTCCTATGTTATGTTCTGGGTCCCCTAACAGTGTTACCCTGCTACTACCCCAAACACTCTCCCTCGTTTACTCCAAAGCCACCCTTTCACACACATGCATGCTATGCCCAAGCCAGCTTCCTCACCCCTCCCGTCTCCATAAGCAGCCCAGCAGTAGTGTCAAGTCCCCTCAATGTGCCACCCTCCCTTGCATAATTAAAAAACCACTCATACTCACCTCTATCTCTCCTCCAGCTTCTCCCCCCCCCCCATTCACTGTAGGATTCTAAAGTCCAAAGAAAAGCACAGGTAGGTGTGTGCGCGCTGCCCCTACGGCTAGAATTGTGGTAGAGAGGTAAAAAACTCCAAAAAGAGTATAGGAAGAACTTTTTCTGTAAAATATATAGTGTTTATTTTTCAGTGGCGGACGACGCGTTTCGAGGACGTATTGTCCTCTTCATCAGGTCCATAAGCATATTACACTAAAAAGACATCGAACAAAATAGGGAGTGGGGGAAGTGGTATAAATAAATAGAGTAAATAAGTAATTATATGTACAAAGAATTAATACAGAGTTAATACATGCGTACAAATTGATATGTACAAAGAAACAGGAATATATGTAAAAATGCTTAAATTACATAAAATACATCAAAATACATATAGCTTTATAAATTTCTATAAAATACATACAAACTTTGTAATATGTATGTCTAATTTAGCATAAATGGTAAAATACATGTTAATGATAATAGACAGAACTGGAAGATATATAAATGTATATAATGAGGCTTACCTGAACATAATGCTTAAGGGTGTGTCAAAGAAGGGTATTGGTTTGGAAAGTGTTGTAGTCCTGCGTGGGATAAGGGGAATGGAAACATGAAATGTGGTGGGGAAGGGGAAGGGGGGGGGGAGGGCTAGGTGGACGCAATGGGTATTGACGTACCTGCTGGGTGATGGAGCAGGGTACAGGGGCAGCGTCACTGGTTTCTGGCAGGAGATACCACTGTGGGTAATAAGAAATGGTGGAGATAAGTTTAGGTGTGAGGGGGGAGGAGAGGGGGGAGCTAGGGGATGGGGGTCCGGGTGGACCGGTACTCACAATTATCCAGTGGTTCGTGCGCGCTGCTTGCTATAGCATAATGACAGTGCGGGGAGTACGGCGGGTTTATAAAGATGGCGCCTGAAAATGGCGCATGCGCAGAGCGGAGCGCCCGAATTTTTGGCGCATGCGCAGTATTCTTAGTGGAACAGAGCTTAGCCGAATGGTGGAGGGGAGAGGGCGGGGACACATGAAAATGTAGACAATAGGGTTGAAGTGTAGATGGAAAGGATAGTTGGAGCAGCAGTATAAATATAGTTAGTCTGTACACATAGATATGATAAATTGGGTATGTTGAGGACAGTGGAGACATTGAAAATTCATAGCAAAAGCAGCATATTATTATCTTGAGAGATGACCAATAAACAGTGACAGGGGGAGGGGGGGGAGACATATGGAACAATATAGGCAAATAGCAAATTTATTAGATGTAATAAATATATATATAAACGAATGTCAATCGTGAGAAGTACATAATCACAATCCAATAAAAAGGTACAATACATATAATAAACATATCTGTATAGCTGAATGTATATCGTGAGAAGTCCATGATCACAATTCCTGGATCAGATTCTGGGTCCGGTAAGCAGATGTAGAGTTCGCGAATGTAGATGATATGCTTATCCGTGGTTGTCATTAGACTCGTTCCAGAGATTCGTTGAGGCCGTTGGGGGACAGAGTATTCAGTTTGAAGATCCAAAAATTTTCTCGTTTGATCAGCTGATCCAATCTATCAGGGTGGTTCTTCGGGATTCTTTCAATGGGGATCAGGGATAGGCTGCAGAAGTCCCTATCGTGATGGGTGAGACAGTGTCTGGAGACACTATGAAGTAGAAAGCCCGCCTTAGCCTTGCTGCGGTGGGTGTTCATGCGTTCCCTAAGTGTTTGGGATGTCCTGCCTACATACTGTAAGGTGCAGGAGCATTCCAGGAGATATATGACAAAGTCAGAGTTGCAATTGATGAAAGATTTGATAGGGAAGGTTTCTTTAGTAGTCTTGGATGTAAAGGTAGTGGATCTGTGTAGGAGGATATCACAGGTTTTACATTTTGGCACCCCGCACTTGAAGGCCCCTTTTAGTTCGGGGAAAAGGCTGGTTGTGGTTTTGGTGGCAGATTTCGTACGGAGTCTGGAAGGTGCTAGAAGGTTTTTTAGCGTACGCGCTCTTCTGAAGGTGATCTGAGGTTTGGCCGGGAGAGTGTTGGAGATGTGGGGATCCTTCTGCAGGATATGCCAATGCTCATTGAGAATTTCCCTAATAATCTTATGGTCAGTAGTGTATTTAGTGATGAAGTTGGTGCTCCTATTTTTATGGGTGGTTTCGATATGTCGGGGAGGTAGTAGGCACTCCTTCTGCGTCAGAGCGTGGGTTTTGTTGTATGCATCTTTGAGGACCTTCGATGGATAGCCCTTTTGTGCAAAACGGTCCCTGAGGAGTTTGGACTGGGTTCTGAATGTGCTGGTATCTGTACAATTTCTTCTTACACATTTGTATTGGCTGTTGGGTATGTTTAAAAGCCATTTTTTATAGTGTGAGCTGGTAAAGTCTAAGAAGCTGTTGACGTCTACTTTTTTAAAAAAAGTCTCAGTGGTCAGACCAGAGTATAGTTGATTTACTGAAATTAGAAGATCCAGGTACTCTATTCGAGTTGGGGAGATGTTAGCTGTGAGTTGGATACCCCAGTTGTTTGTGTTGATTTGTTCTGTAAATAGAAGCGCTTCGGTTTCAGTGCCTTCCCAGATGATGAACAGATCGTCTATATATCTTTTGAAATATTTAAGTCTATGGGAAAAGAGTGGATTTTCTGTGAGGTGATTCTTCTCAAAGGCCCCCATAAAAATATTCGCGTAGCTGGGAGCGAACCTGGTGCCCATGGCTGTCCCCTTAGTTTGTTTATAAATATTGGATCCGAATGAGAAGGTGTTATGATCAAGGATGAATCGAATGCTGTTTAGAATGAATTCAATTTGTTCAGGTGGCATTAGGGTGTCTGATGAGAGGGTCTCTCGGATGGCCTGAATTCCTAGGTCGTGTGAAATGTTGGTGTACAAGGAGGTCACGTCCATGGTCATGAGTAGGTATCCTGGTTGCCATTTAATTTGTTCTAGCTCCAGTATGAGTTGTGCAGAATCTCTAAGAAAAGTTGGTAGTGTTACCACATATTTTTGGAGAAGTATATCTACATACTCGGAGAGGTTGCATGTAACAGAGTGAACACCGGATATATTTGGTCGCCCGGGGGGTTTTTCTGGATTTTTGTGGATCTTAGGGAGGTAATAAAAAAGGGGAGTGCGAGGATTTTTAGGGATTAAGTAGTTTCTTTCTTTTTTTGTCAGGATGCCAGATGAGTGGGCTTCTTGTACCAGGGTGGAGAGTTGGTTTAAATGGTCAAGTTTTGGGTCCTGGTCCAAACGGCAATAATATTGGGAGTCTGAGAGGATCGAAATGCTTTCGGTGATGTAGTCATCTCTGTTAAGAATGACAGTGCCACCACCCTTATCAGCCGGTTTGATAACTATCAAGGTGTTATCCATAAGTTGTTTCAGGGCCTTCTTCTCATTAGTGGTGATATTGGATGGGTGGGGTCCTCTCTTAAGCGTCCTGAATTCGGTGGATACTGTGTGGAAGAAGGTATCTATGAACGGTCCTCTGCTATGTGTGGGGTTAAATGAAGAGGGGGGTTTTAGGTGGGTATGTATGAAACTGTCTGGGGGATCGGAAGGGGGGGCTGGGTCAGCTGTATTTTTCATAGCAAAGTGCCTAGTGAGGGTCATCTTGCGGATAAATTGATTCAAGTCAAGAAAGAGGTCAAATTCATTAGAGACGGTGGAGGGGCAAAAGGAAAGCCCTTTGCTGAGTAAGCTTGTTTCGCTGGGAGTGAGGGTATGTGCTGAGAGGTTAAAGATTTTTACCTTCTGGGCTTTAGTATTGGTTAATAGTTTACTTTTTTGTTTTTTGTTCCGATTTCTCCCTCCCCTACATCCTCTGGTCCTCCTTTTCTTTTTTGTCTGTTGGCTGGGGAGAAAATGGAGAAGGTCGCTTTCGGACTCAACAGGGGCATGACCAGATTTTCCATTATCATGGGTGGGGGGTCCTTGAGATTGGGTGGTAGGTCTAAAAAAGACAGTGAATGGCTCGAGTCCTGAGATAAAGGGGTTTTGGGATTCAGAGTGTCATTATGAATCTCTTGGGGAGAGGGTTGGGCTGTTGGGTTGGTAAGTGGCAGTAAGGGTGTCGTTGATTTTTGTGTGGAGGAACAGGGAGATATTTCAATTTGGCTGTCTATTGTCACATTGTGAGTAGTTATTTGTGAAAGCCGAAAGTCTACATGAGGTTGGTGATCCCGGACGGGATTATTACGGTTCTGTTTGGGGTCGGGTTGTGAAGCAACATTGGGAACGGGAGAATGGGAGGCGTTGGGTTTCTTGTGGGTCCGGTTGACATAGATACGTCCTTTGGTGGGTATGTGGGAGTATTTCTTATTATTTTTTGCTGTCTGATTGGAGATGGACATTAATGGGGGGATATTTGGGTGGAGAGATGGGGCTTTATGTCTTGTGTCGGATGGTGACCTTGAGTGGGTTCTGGGGGGGGGGGGTTGTGGGGGCGGGGACGGGGAGATCAATTTGATCCCTGTCTGGTTCCCATGATCTATGGATTTGTTTGAAGTATTCCTGGCGGTCTCGGATGAGCTTTTTTGATTTTTTGGAGACTAGGGAGTATTCTAGTGAGCGGAGCCTGTTGGAAATAGATACATTTAGGCTAGAGTAATCGCTATGGTTAATGTATTGTTCTAGATCATTTTTGATCGTGTCAATAGATTCAATGTAGGTGTCGACCATTCTGGATCTCTTATGTATGAGCCTATCTATCAAACCCGACGAGCAGGTTTCGAGGTAAAGTTCCCAATCTTGGGAGAAAGATGTGTCGTTGGGGAAAGGGGATTTAAATGGTAGTCTGAGACCTCTTGGGGTTATTTTCTCTTTCAGGTAGCACCTTCCAGACTCCGTACAAAATCTGCCACCAAAACCACAACCAGCCTTTTCCCCGAACTAAAAGGGGCCTTCAAGTGCGGGGTGCCAAAATGTAAAACCTGTGACATCCTCCTACACAGATCCACTACCTTTACATCCAAGACTACTAAAGAAACCTTCCCTATCAAATCTTTCATCAATTGCAACTCTGACTTTGTCATATATCTCCTGGAATGCTCCTGCACCTTACAGTATGTAGGCAGGACATCCCAAACACTTAGGGAACGCATGAACACCCACCGCAGCAAGGCTAAGGCGGGCTTTCTACTTCATAGTGTCTCCAGACACTGTCTCACCCATCACGATAGGGACTTCTGCAGCCTATCCCTGATCCCCATTGAAAGAATCCCGAAGAACCACCCTGATAGATTGGATCAGCTGATCAAACGAGAAAATTTTTGGATCTTCAAACTGAATACTCTGTCCCCCAACGGCCTCAACGAATCTCTGGAACGAGTCTAATGACAACCACGGATAAGCATATCATCTACATTCGCTAACTCTACATCTGCTTACCGGACCCAGAATCTGATCCAGGAATTGTGATCATGGACTTCTCACGATATACATTCAGCTATACAGATATGTTTATTATATGTATTGTACCTTTTTATTGGATTGTGATTATGTACTTCTCACGATTGACATTCATTTATATATATATTTATTACATCTAATAAATTTGCTATTTGCCTTTATATTGTTCCATATGTCTCCCCCCCCTCCCCCTGTCACTGTTTATTGGTCATCTCTCAAGATAATAATATGCTGCTTTTGCTATGAATTTTCAATGTCTCCACTGTCCTCAACATACCCAATTTATCATATCTATGTGTACAGACTAACTATATTTATACTGCTGCTCCAACTATCCTTTCCATCTACACTTCAACCCTATTGTCTACATTTTCATGTGTCCCCGCCCTCTCCCCTCCACCATTCGGCTAAGCTCTGTTCCACTAAGAATACTGCGCATGCGCCAAAAATTCGGGCGCTCCGCTCTGCGCATGCGCCATTTTCAGGCGCCATCTTTATAAACCCGCTGTACTCCCCGCACTGTCATTATGCTATAGCAAGCAGCGCGCACGAACCACTGGATAATTGTGAGTACCGGTCCACCCGGACCCCCATCCCCTAGCTCCCCCCTCTCCTCCCCCCTCACACCTAAACTTATCTCCACCATTTCTTATTACCCACAGTGGTATCTCCTGCCAGAAACCAGTGACGCTGCCCCTGTACCCTGCTCCATCACCCAGCAGGTACGTCAATACCCATTGCGTCCACCTAGCCCTCCCCCAGGTTTATTTATACCACTTCCCCCACTCCCTATTTTGTTCGATGTCTTTTTAGTGTAATATGCTTATGGACCTGATGAAGAGGACAATACGTCCTCGAAACGCGTCGTCCGCCACTGAAAAATAAACACTATATATTTTACAGAAAAAGTTCTTCCTATACTCTTTTTGGAGTTTTTTACCTCTCTACCACAATTCTAGCCGTAGGGGCAGCGCGCACACACCTACCTGTGCTTTTCTTTGGACTTTACTGTCTTATCGCTATCTACTTATCTAACCGCAGATACTTCTGCGTTCCACAGGACCCGCAGCAGCCCCCCTTCCTACCCTTCCCTCCATATCTAATCTTCACTATCATATTTCCAGACCCCTCCAAAACCATCATCCCCTGCCCCCCAAGGCGCCACGTGCTCCCACAATACTGTAGGATTCTGTAGCAGTGAAGTCATCAACTCGCGTCTCCTGCTCCCGGCAGCTATAGTAAGCTGCTTGAAGCAGGAGACTCTGTCTGATTCCGTCTCCTGCTCTCTGTAGTGGAGAATGGAACCAATGGCTGAGGATGTGGATAGTGATGAGAGTGGGGAAATTTGCCCGGACAAGTTACCCGGGACGCTAACCTGGGACATACGGGGCACAGGCTAAAAGATCCGGGACCTGTGCCTTTTGACCTAGCAATGCCATCTGCTCCTGCCCCTGCCATCAACTAAGACTAAAATCAATGAAAAGTACATATCTCCCTCTTTGTTGTACTTGTTGGGGTTGTAAAAGGGGGGAAAAAACTTTCAATAAAAATATCTGATTTAAAAAAAAAAAGTAACTAGTAAGGTCAAGTATTGAGAATTATTTCCAGCTTTAAAGTGATTTTCCTGGTATTTATTTTTCTATATTGTTTAATTCACATCTCACATGATTGTTTTGATGCTATTCTTTTTCAGTGTTTTTTTAATAGTTTTATTCTCTGAAAGCTTTGCCACCAGGCCACATTAACTGTTTTGTCACAAGAACTGAAATTATTTAAAAAAAAATAAAGCCCCTTATCTCCCTTCCTGTAGGCATTATACAAATATATGGCAGGTTTCAATGTGGCAGTTTGCAGAACAGACCATACAATATTGTCAGGCTTAGAGGTTGTGGATCCTCTGGACCACTGCGGACGATGGCACTAGCCACTACCTGTGACCGGAGTCTAAGTGGCACCCGGTTTTCACCAGAGCCTGCCGCAAAGCGGGTTGGACTTGCTGCGGCGTGGTACCACCAGGTTGTTCAACAGGCGTGACTTGTCCGCAGTGGCAGCCAACGGCAAGGTACAGAAACGGCAGGCAATCTCATAGTCAGGGACAGGTAGGAGTCAGGACAGGCAGCACAGGATCGGAGTCAGAGTCATAGCAACAGGTCAGGGCAGGCGGCAAAAGAGCGAAGTCACAACGGGAAATCTCAATAACAGCACAAGGCACAGACAGCTTTCTCTAGGGCCCAAGGCATGAAGATCCGGCAAGGGTAACAGGAAGAGGCAGGGTTAAATAGATTAAGAGGTAAAGGGCAGCGCGCTGGCCCTTTAAATTTGTAGAAGCTGCCGCGCGCGTGCCTCAGGTGATGGGGATGTGCGCACACAGCCGAGGAGGACGGAACAGCAGCAGCTGGAGCCGAAGCAGACGCGCTAGGAGCCGGGGCACGTGAGTGGCGCTTGCGGCCTGCCGGCGGGGGACAGAAGGCACGGGTGAGCCCGTGACCCCTGACTTGGGTCGCGGGACCAACCATGACAAATATCAGACAAGTGTTTCTTCTTTTCTGCCCCAACCTCCCTCCAAACTTTTTTATTTGCATCAAAAAACATATTTGATATTGCTGGAATCGTGTTGATCCATATAATAAAGATAACACATTACAGATGCCATGCAGTAATTGCAGACAAAACGTAACTAAAAGAATGGAAATGCAATTGTTTTATAAGTTTTGTGTACCCAAAAAATGGAACAATAAAAAATACAACTGGTGTAACAAAATACACCTAAAATTACAGCTAAGCTGTAACAATAAAAAGTTATGGCTCTCGGAATGTGGGATTACAAAACTATAATAAAAATTTTTTTTAAGTAAATAATGGATATGCACTATTGAAGCAAAATTCTTTCTCTAAAAAGTAGTAAGTATTTTCTTAGCAATTTCCATGCATAATAATATGAAATATAATTCATGGCCTTCAGACTTCTTTCAGCCATACTGTGGCTATGTATGCACAGCAGATTCAGCTCTTTAGACAAAATGAAAATAAAACAGCAAATTACAATATACACTCACCGGCCACTTTATTAGGTACACCATGCTAGTAACGGGTTGGACCCGCTTTTGCCTTCAGAACTGCATCAATTCTTCTTGGCATAGATTCAACAAGGTGCTGGAAGCATTCCTCAGAGATTTTGGTCCATATTGACATGATGGCATCACACAGTTGCCGCAGATTTGTCGGCTGCACATCCATGATGCGAATCTCCCGTTCCACCACATCCCAAAGATGCTCTATTGGATTGAGATCTGGTGACTGTGGAGGCCATTTGAGTACAGTAAACTCATTGTCATGTTCAAGAAACCAGTCTGAGATGATTCCAGCTTTATGACATGGTGCATTATCCTGCTGAAAGTAGCCATCAGATGTTGGGTACATTGTGGTCATAAAGGGATGGACATGGCAGCAACAATACTCAGGTAGGCTGTGGCGTTGCAACGATGCTCAATTGGTACCAAGGGGCCCAAAGAGTGCCAAGAAAATATTCCCCACACCATGACACCACCACCACCAGCCTGAACCGTTGATACAAGGCAGGATGGATCCATGCTCTCATGTTGTTGACGCCAAATTCTGACCCTACCATCCGAATGTCGCAGCAGAAATCGAGACTCATCAGACCAGGCAATGTTTTTCCAATCTTCTACTTTCCTATTTCGATGAGCTTGTGCAAATTGTAGCCTCGGTTTCCTGTTCTTAGCTGAAAGGAGTGGCACCCGCTGTGGTCTTCTGCTGCTGCAGCCCATCTGCCTCAAAGTTCGACGTACTGTGCGTTCAGAGATGCTCTTCTGCCTACCTTGGTTGTAGCGGGTGGCGATTTGAGTCACTGTTGCCTTTCTATCAGCTCGAACCAGTCTGCCCATTCTCCTCTGACCTCTGGCATCAACAAGGCATTTCCGCACACAGAACTGCCGCTCACTGGATGTTTTTTCTTTTTCGGACCATTCTCTGTAAACCCTAGAGATGGTTGTGCGTGAAAATCCCAGTAGATCAGCAGTTTCTGAAATACTCAGACCAGCCCTTCTGGCACCAACAACCATGCCACGTTCAAAGGCACTCAAATCACCTTTCTTCCCCATACCGATGCTCGGTTTGAACTGCAGGAGATTGTCTTGACCATGTCTACATGCCTAAATTCACTGAGTTGCCGCCATGTGATTGGCTGATTAGAAATTAAGTGTTAACGAGCAGTTGGACAGGTGTACCTAATAAAGTGGCTGGTGAGTGTATTTTTTCTTACAGATGTTAAAAGTACATTGTAATTTACCAACCTCTTTAAATACTGACTTAATTATTTTCTAACACAAAATGGTAAAATTGGTGTTATTGTTGTCATTCTAAAGTTAGCTGGATATTTTAAGCGGAACAATCTGCCAGAAACAGATTTCAGTCTCTTCTACCCTGACATTATTATTTAGATATTCTGAAATGTCTTCTTTCAAAACACACATAACATAGAAATATGGAGACTTTCAGACGTGCCTCAAAATTTCTATTTATATACATACCAATTTCAAAGCTTGCATAGCTATTTCAAAAACATTAACATGCAGAATGTATAACACTTGCACATAAAATTATGATGATTAATATACAGTATTTATGTAATTTACAATTATAAATGCTTGAGTTTTACTTAAACCATAATTATACATAATTATTGTAATTATTAATACAGATTAGGCTGTCCTAGGAACCTACACTATATCCCATGTGTTCTTTGCTAAAGATATACATATCAAGGTATAGAATGGATGGTAAATTAATGAACTTTAGGCCTTATCACTTATGTAATTAACAAACACCTAAATAAATACTTTGAAATAGTCCTTTCAGGGTATATCTAGTCATTTAGTCAAAAAGGAACATTAACAGGTCATCCAACAGTCAGCTACTCTTACTGTAGCCTATATTTTCAGAGTACACCAGCATCCCACTGTATCATAACGGGCATACTGTAAGTTCTAGATCTGTTGATTCAATTCTAATCCCTCCTTCCACACATTAAACACATTTGTCAGCAAATACCCTCTATTAAAATATTAAAACATTACACTATAATGGAAAAAAACTCTATGGGGGTTATTTTTTATTAGACAGGCTCTTTTGGACAGACTATGTTTGCTTTTGAAACTCTGCCACCCATCAGAGTGGCATTGACCCTTTAATAAATGTTCTAATGCGCTACTTAATGTCTGGGATTTTTTTTCCAACAAGTTGCAAAAAATTTGCACACTGCATAAAGTCCCAGTCCCGGTACATAAAATCAGCAGGGTACTGGAGTGACTATGTAACTTTTTTTATGAAACTTTATAAAAAAGTAGCAAGTCAGGAATCTGACTTTGCATAGCGTTGCACTAGCAGTAATTCTATGTTTATACCAGAAGTGGCAGAAGTAGTCTTGTGAGACTTGTAGTAGTGAAAAGTCATAAAAAACCTCAAAGCAACCTCTAAATGCCCCAAAAAGTCCAGTAAAACCAACAATAAATAATCCCCTATGAATATAGGAATCACTGCTTTTTCATAAACTCATCCCCACAAAAAAATGACTGCTTGTCCTGCCAAAACATTATCCTTTTCACAGCTATAAGTATTTAGAAAGTTATGGGTGTCAGAATGTGCCAATACAAAAAATAATGCAATGAAGGGAACCTGTCACCTATTTTACCCTACTAAACAAGAAGCATCTCCAAGTACGGTATGATATATAGTTTAAAGAATTGCTTCTGTGAAATCTCACCCATTTACTTCTAAAAAAAAAATCCTCCAAAGTCATGTGAAAATGAGCTGAAAACTTGTCTTTTGTCAGAGATGTGTCAGGCTCAGAAGCTGATGCTTATATCTTGGGTTCTATAGCAGCTAGAAGCATGGTTTTAATTGAATCAAATTAAAGAAGGGTATTTTCTCTTTCAAACCACATCCTCTGAGCTACAGATCTAGAGACACAGGCAGGTGAAGTCAAGCTGCAGATAATTCACCCGATTCTGAAGCTCACAAAACCAATGGCCTGATGCAGTTGGAAAGAGAAAATAATGTCATTTAATTTGATATCAGATCATGGTTCTTAGCTATGGAACCTAAGATATAGGCATCTAAGGGCTAAATTTAGGCATCTCAGGGCTCTTGCAGACGTTCCTTCTGCCGGCCGAACACCCCCCCCCCTCCCTTTAGAATTACATCAAACCTCTCCCATAAACTCTTTATGGATTCTAGAGGCATATTTGATGTAAATACAATGATCTGCAACCATAAAAAACTTAGAAGAAGAAATTGGAATGGTTATAAAGAAATGTCACATGACCACAAGCTGCATACCAGAAAATATGGATGTTATATTTCTTTTGTCAGTATTACTAGGCTTTGTTACAAATACATACTTGAGCTATTAACTCAACACCACTGATATAGCTGAATAATAATATGCCAAAATGCAGTGGAATATTAATCCCATCTTTGTTTCCTACAGTTTATCCAAAGGCATATAAAGGAGGAGTCATAGTCAAGGGTTTACCAGCTTTGCTTATACAAACACATTTTTTTAAAGCAATTAATCTCCATATTGAACACAGGATTATTTCGCATATCCTTATATAAAGCTATGATTGTCTTTACATCTTCTCATTGCATATCACACCGTTCTTTCTGAAGGTATTTATTTTCACTTCTATAAAGCAAATATCACAATGAAGAAACAATGATGACATTTATATATATTTGTCCAATTGTTTACTTACAAGCAATACTAGCCAAGCATCGCAGTGCCCCCCACCCCTAGCAACTGGTAACCTAGTAAACTTCAAACAAATACTGAAAACTGCTGAGTTTAAAGGGATAATTGCCCAAATAATTCCCTATTAGATTGTTGTAAAACAGCTAAACATCTTCTAGATAATTTTTCCTTTAAGGGATCTGCATTGTGGCATTATCCAAAATTACTTTGAGATGTACTTTGAGTAAGATGTAAACTGGTTGTATAAAGTTAAAAAAAATCTATCACTAGCTGGTAGACATATTAAACTACAAATACTCGCCTACGCTATTCTTGATGTTGATCCCGGCGGTGTCCTTCTCTAAGCTTGACAGGCCGGGATCATCTAAAAAAGAAGTTATAATTAGCAGGCCAGAGTGTCCGGCACTCCGGGCTGCCAATTATGCATGCCTCCTGGTGACGTCACTCCCCTTTCCAACATGAGAGAGGGATTTGCCATGTAGGAGCCGTGAATTCAAGCCTCTCATGAGATGTCATCTCCCTCTCCAACAGGGGAGGGCGAGGTGCCAGAGGCATGCATAATTAGCAGTCCGGAGTGCTGGATATCTCATTCCCACGCTCCAGGTTGCTAATTATAGATTTCTTTTCTAGGTGATCCCGATATGTCAAGCTTACTGAAGACCACCACCAGAATCAACATGAAGGAGCGTGGGGAGTATTTAGTAGTTTAATATGTCAAGTGGTAGATTTCCTTTAAGGAAGTGGAGAATTTATCAACAAAGCCAAACTGGGCAGGGGGCTGGCTGGCTATATACTGGGGGGGCAACAAAAGATTGGCTATATAATGGGGGGGCAGCAGGCTGGCTATACAGTGGGGGCAGCACCGACTGGCTATATAGTGGTTGGGGGCAGTAGCAGGCTGGCTGTATACTGGTGGGGGGCAGCAGGCTGGCTTTATACTGGATACTGGTGGAGGGCCTCAGCTGGCTGGCTATATACTGGGGGGCAGCAGCAGGCTGGCTATATATAGCAGGGGCAGCAGCCGGCTGGTTATATACTGGGGGCAGAAGCAGGCTGGCTATATACTGGATACTGGTGGAGGGCAGCAGCTGGCTGGCTATATACTGGGGCCAGCAGAAGGCTGGCTATATAGCAGGGGCAGCAGGCTGGCTATATACTGGGGGGCAGCAGCAGGCTGCCTATATATAGCAGGGGCAGCAGCTGGCTGGTAATATACTGGGGGAAGAAGCAGGCTGGCTATATACTGGGGGTCAGCAGCAGGCTGGCTATATACTGGGGGCAGGAATCTGGCTATATACTGGCAGGATGCCAGTCAATAGGTTTTCCCAATTTTTGTGTTTAAATTCTGAACCTTGGCTTATACTTGGGTCAGCTTATACTTGAGTATATACATTAAGTCAAAAATGCAATGTTTCAGCCTCAATAGCAGTCATTCTCTGGGTAGATTCTGACACAGATTTTCCACTATAAGATCTATGCCAAATCCTCTGCATGATCCTCAGACAGAGTGCAGTATGTAAAATGTAGCCCCCAACCCTACAGGGCACAACACAATTATCACTCACTAGTAGTTAGTTGAGGTATATGGGATATACAGCCAGTTTGCGTTAGGAGGCTTCAGGACCTGCAGTGGAGGCTCATAGCAGCAGGTTTTATCCGGCAGCAGCACTGAGGGAAAGGGAAATGCCAGAATGTCCCCTCCTCATCTCTTTCGTCGTTCACTTGACTCCAGAAATCTTGCAGGGAACCTGTCACCAGGAATGCCATTTTTAGGTGGTTACAGGTCCCAATAGTCTATGCTATGCTGATTTTAAAAATGTCTTTGTCAGCATTCTGAAGCATTTCAGTACTTTATAGTAACACATTTTACATTACCAGGCTCCCTGCCAGCAGCATGTGGTGAGTCCCAGGGGAGGGGCAGCTGCAGCCTGTGGAGGGAGGGGGATGGTGTGCAAGAGAGAAAGAATACATGAGGACACATAAGGACACAGGATGCAGCTGCCCTCTTACCACGGGACTCACACACTGCTGGCAGGGAGTCAGGTAATGTAAAAAAATGTACATATTGTACATCTGAGTTGAGAAAAAAAACTTATCATCAAATATCTTCTTTGCCATAAAAGAACAGGATCACAATACCTTGCACCAAATTTTATTAAAATAACAATAACTTTTATATATATAGGGGCAACAGATTTCCCAGCACTTTACGAAATCACAGACAAATATGTATATGTTAACATAAAAAGGCAAAGGCACCTTATTTGTAGTGCAATGTCCGTGTATAATGCACTGCACCACGATTCACTAAGATTGTGCGCCCGATATCCTACATTGCTCCACCTCATTCCCATTGCTCTACCTACTTTACAGGATTTTTCTCTACAATCCATGACATGCCGTAAGACCTCAATTTTGACCTCACAGGATTGTAGATTAGCACTTTCGCTCCCCCTTCTGTTTTTGGCACTTTGCACTTTATACTAAGATAATTATTCTTACACAAACAAGGGGGTATTGACAGTTATTTCTTTTGTAGCACCTGAACTTTATAGGTTTATTGGTCAACCTTGCTGCATGTTCTTGGGGCTTCGATATCGCCCATCACCTGTAATTTGTTGCTAGAGCATCATATGCAATGCATGCCATATCTGGATACTATTTTGTTATGGGTAGAGGTGTTTAGACAGTATTTGTTGTCTGGATAAGAGGTCAGCTGCCGATGACCCAGACCAGGATCTCCACTTTGGTTATTCTATGTACATTATTGTTTTAAATGGTTTTAGATGACTTTGTCTGGTATTTTTGTTTGTTCTTTGACTTTAATAAAATAAGTATTTTTTGGTGCACATTTTGAGTATCTATGTATTTGCCGTTTTTGTGCATCACTTTTGCCTTTTTCACATGCTTATTCATGTTGCACAAGGCTATCTGACATTATATTTGGTTGTGCTAACCAGTCCTTTAAACGATATCCTACATCTGTTGCTTCCCCGCTCAGGTCTGACAGTTCACCTTCTTCTTCCTGGTGCATGTAAGCGATTGATCTTACTGCGACACAATTTGAAATTTAAATCCCGCACTTAGTCCGAATCAGCCGGATTCTCCGACAGCCCCCCCCCCCCCATTTCTGTTGCACGAAAGCTAGCGCAGCTGTGCCAAAATCCTTCTGGTGCGACACAAGCCCTGTTAATTATATCTGTCACCACAGCGCAAAAGTCAGAAACGTCGGAAAGTCCGACGAAAGTGCGTTCGCGGACCCTTTGTAAATAAACCACTATATATTTAGTTTATTGGCAACTTAGGAGCTCAGAGAATGCATGTTGTAAAGGGAGCCTTACAACCCTATTCAGAGAGTAAAATTATAAGGTCTCACTTATACAACATGGTTGCATCATTTTTGCTTGATATATGTGTATAGGTATTATGTATGGTTTGTTAGATATTCATCTTGCATATAATACTGTTAATACATGGTAATAGCCAATTACATTAATAACGTGTGGCAGTACCCAAGTATAGGTAAAATAAGAAGGCAGGATGGCACTCACCGGTGGTGACAAGTCTTCTTTATTAGTGCAGAAACATACACAAGGAGGCACGCAGTGCCGCTAAGCCGACGGGCCATTTTGCGCTTTCTCCAGGCAGTTTAGTACCCAAGTATAGCCCCCCATGTTATGAACCCTATGTATATACTATAGCCACAGTCATTATATAAACAATTCCATATTACCATCATGCAAAGCCCATATATTACTGGCATACAATGATGCAGGACCCGCTCCTGCATCGGGCATACCTGGGTAAGTGCTAGAACCCAGAGCTGCTGGGGGGCCCACATAAGGCTGTACATAAGGAATCCATGGGGGTGAGTTGCGCTGCATCTAATGAATCAAAAGGGGGTGAGGGGTGCTTTATATAAAATAACCATGAGGGGACTGTTTGGTGTGATAAACTAGTGAACAGGAGACTGTATTAGTTTTTGAATTTTTAATGCCACCATGTGTGTTCGCTGCAAACGGACCTCCTGAGGCTCTGTCGACCAGGGGCCTACTGAAACCTGGAGCTGACCCTGCCATGATTTTTATGCCATTACACTCTAAATTGATAATTACCGTTACCATACCAGAAAAGACATGGGAATCACCATAAAAAGACCAATGTTATAATAAAAGGTACCATAACAATAAAATATACTATAAATAAGGTACGCTGAAATCTGAGGACTTGCAGGAAATGTCTTCTGTGACTGAAGTCCCAAAAAGTGTTCGAAAACTTTTTTCTTTGTGATTCTTTGTGATACAGATCTTGAAACCTCTTATTTTTACATGACTGAAAATACTGTGGCTTTGTGGTTGACTTTACTACTTAGTACTGGTCAGGTCCCAGACCTGATCAATACGTTCTACCTGATGACCTCCACTTTTTCAGTCAATAGGGTAGTCAGGGTAATCCATCCACAGTACAAGTAGCATTCTGAGGAAAAATATATTCCAAAAACAACCTAATACAAATAACTGCAACCAATTGACAGCTCACATGCTGTCCATACACCAGACACAGTAAAATTCAACACTGTGGTGGATATTTATCATACGCTAGTGCTAGTGCGCCGACATATGATAGTCCCGCTGCTGCTTTTTCACAGCACAAAACATGAATAGGCTGAAGCCTCTTGATGTATCCAAAGCGGTGCTGCGCAACATTTACTTCTATTCCCGGCCCTCCCTGACGTAGAAATAACAGAGGCCCTGATAAATATGAATCATCCTAAAGTCCCTTTCACACAGATGTTTTTGTTTGGTTGTACACTACCGGTACTGTACCATTTCAGTACAGGTTGTATACAGCTACATGCATTTCAATCGGTAATATGTCCATCTATTTAAATGGACGTATTTCCCACCATACCATACACAGGGAAAAAAAAGAGCTTTCGCTGTAAGTATGGCCTTGCTGCATTCCTCTCTATGGCGAGGTGAGGTGTGTGCACTGCGGATGCATGCTTATTGGGGTGAGCATATGTTTGTGTGAAAGCGACCGAACCATTCTCAAGCTTCACATGATATGGCTATCTGCTCTACCACATACGTAATTCAGGATACACATGCAGTTCAAGATGGTACACCACTAGTGATCTGTGGTGACTGGCCACATTTGCACATATACAGTCAGTGACAGGTTACTATAGCGCCATAATAGCTGACTGCCCCCCTTCTTTTAGCTAAAAATAGTTTCAATTACATCCACAGAAATCAACTTACATCTTATATTAACTGGCATCAGGGGGGGGGGTCTCCTGTTCAGCCAGCCCCTCCCATCTAATCCTACCCATGCCTTATGCCTCCTTACTGGTCAAAGTTCATGTCATGTGACCAGTGACATAATCTCAGGTAATCTCAGGCTGCTGTGATTTCATGTAATCCCATACATGGTGTACAGTTTGCTATTCTTAGATGGCTGAAGGACCTGCAATGATGTCATTGGTCACATGTCATGAATGTAACACAAGGTACCATGTAAAAAGATTGAAACAATATTTCCCATCTGTACATAGAGCTTTAAATGTCTGTAGTTGAATATTAGCCGACGGTCGCTATGTACAAGGAGGCAGAGCATTGGTTTGAAGAGGCACAGAGCTATCAGGTAGAAGAATAGGGTGTGGTTCACTGGTATCTCTGACTCTTCTCCTCTCTCAGGCTGCTAGAGATGAGTCAGAAAAGCTAATTTGCATATCAGAAAAATGTCTGTTATTAAGGTGCAGTGCCCCACTGGCAGCTAATTTTATGTAATATAGGGAGGACTTTTAACCCTTTATCAGCAGGCATTATTAGCCAGGTGGGTCAAAATCTGTTCACTGGTCCTGTTTAATATTTGTCGTCTGTCTTCCTTGGTCTTCTCACCCCCATCCAATCCAAACAACACCAATTATTAGTAAGACCTCTACCAGTAGGTCATGATTTAATATTAAGGAATCTTGCTTATATTATACAATAAAAATTCTGTCCTGGGAAATTGTTAGTAGGAAAACTAACTGGTTAAAATGAACTGGGCAAAAGCCACGTCTAATTTATATAGCTTTTTTGTAATACTGCAATTTTCAACCAGGCTATATTTTCCCAGGTGCCAAGCACTTGTAACTGCACTATTTACTATCTGAATATGAATATACACTTTGCACTCAGCATTTTATGCACAAGTGGTATTCTATGCCTTATGTGTAGGACCCATTAAATGAAATTAACTGTATATCTATTGGTAAAGGAACAGAGATTTTGGAACTAAAAACAAACATCAGCAGATGGATTCAATACCAGAGCTCTTGTATGCCAGTAAAATGCTGTTCAGTCATGGGTTATTGCTTCCCTACGCAACCTGTTGTGTCTTTTCTAGCGGTACATCATGACAGAAAAACAGAAGCATAGCCACTAGAAGAAGATATGATTAAAACAGAATAACAACGCACTGCACAGACACCCATCTGTTCTTTTGTAATACATACAAATGAATTCCAATGGATTATTACATTTCTGCACATTCATGGTTTTTACAATTAACTATGCTTTTTCGTTGAAAGTGGAATATAGATTGCCTATTTAATTGTCTTTTCGTCCAATTTACCTGCGTATGGGAACACATCATCATTATATCTACGTCTTAGCACATATTCAAGCTAAGAAAACCTTTGCTAATTGATGACCCAAATTAAAAAAAGTTATTGTATACTCATCTCTTTTATGATAGTTGAGATACAAGTTTTAAATTGATGCTTGATGACAACAGTGTATATATTTGGCCTCAGTTTAAAACAAAAGTGTAGCTACATCTTTGTCACCAATTTATGTACTGCCATAACATGTCTGAAAATATTACAAATATGCACATTCCATAGTCTACAGCATTTGTGCAGTGTATGTTGGGATAACATGAATATTGTATAATCGGAATAGTAAAACCTTGTACTGCAAAGAAGGAGCTCTGGGTTTTCCACTGCAAGAATACAGTTTTGAAAAAATGGTATTTCCCCTTCACTGGAAACCACTGATAGATAAAAGGGAGAAAATAGGGATTCTTCACTGTGATCTTCTTACTCTATGCAAAGCCTCAAAGACACAACTTTATTTTTCAGATGAGAATTTATTCATAAAGCTCCTATGAAAGTTTTAAAAAATATTACTCTTTCTCCAGTAACAAAAGAGTTATATTTCAACTTGGGAAAGTTCTTGAGGGTTGATCATACTTTATTCTCCTTTTTAGAGAATAAATTAGTAGTGATGAGCGGACCCTGAGAAGTTCAGGTTTAGCCAAGTTCATCCGAACACGAACTTGATATGCTGTTCGTTGACTTTGCTGACGGCATTTAAACAGTTAACGCCCACAATCCGTTACCAGCAGTGTGTTGAGCTGGACCCACATCTGGACCCAAACTTCTAATGAAGTTCTGGTTTGGGTCCGTTCAACACTATGGGGCTCATTTCCTAGGGGTCGCGGATCGCACTTTCGTTAAACTGTGCGCCTTTTTGGGGGATTACGCAGATTGCAAAGGTATTTAAGAAGTATCTGTGGTAGGATTTTGGCACATGCGAATAACTTTTGGCACAGCAACATTTTCTGGCTTCCATGCGAAATAATTTTGGGGATGTGCCGTCAGACGATCTGACTGATTCGGACTGATCGCTGATTTAACTTTCAAATTGTGTTGCAAGCCCAAGCACTTACATGCAGCACAAAAAGAAGGTGAACTCTGTCGGACCTGAGTGGGGAAGCGACACATGCAGGATATTGGGCGCTTCTTAGTGAATCGCATTATCGTTGGACAATGCACTTTTGGTGAACTCCAGTGGACGGGTAAGTAAATGGGCCCCTATGTATCAGCTAAATTTGTGTTCCAAAGGAGCAGTTTCAAGATAAGACCCTATAAACAGAAAGGGATTTGTTCATTACATTGTACAACAATGCTGCACCCGTTAATGAACAGTGGTTCCTAATTGCTCAGAAATATCATGGCTATGTCACTGCTTTTAGTGACATCATTGTGTGGATAAATGAACGAAGCAATAACAGAACATAAAATAATCAACCATCAGCTTCTACATGTCATACATGAAGGAAAACAAGGCATTATACTCTCAGTAATATGTATTGTGGTTTGCATGCAATAAAAAAGAAAATGAGTATTTTTTCAAGCTGTTCCATTAAAAGCACGATGCCATTGGCAGCCACAGTAGCAGCAGCAGGCTGACTATGAGTCACAGTGCATGTTCATCCTTTAATTTCTGTTATTGTTCTGAATAAAGATAATGGCCACTATAATAGCAGCTGCTCCAATAATAAGCCAAGGTTTCTTCTATGCTACATGTGAACCATGAAAAGAACTATTTAAGCAGATTAAAATAAAATAAAATGCTTATTAGCTCTATGGTAATGGCATGGAAATAGGAAGAAGAGAAACTATGATTATTCTGCTCCATAAAATACTCTAGACCCAGTTCACACTCACCCAAGAGTTATGATACACTGAGTTCCATTGACTTTAGTGAGGTCTGTTCCTTTGAGGCTTATCAGAATATTTTAATGCCAATTATAGCTGAACTGTGTATGACATGAAAAAAATCTAAATGACCAAAACATAAAGTAAGTGTAACCAGAGCCTTTAAGTCAACTGTGTATATTTCAATTATTGGTTTGATGTCATATATACTGTACCTGATATATACACCTGAGGTTTACAAAAGGTTTATCCATCTGCCTTATTTGACATAAACGGCAGTAAAAATTACAAAATAAATGTGGATGGAATGTGCATAGTGTGCAAATTATAGAATATCCTGAAACAAACAGTTTTTTTTTTACATATTATGTAAACTTAAAGGGAATCCACAATCGGGTAACTACTTTTTCAAGTAGTTCCTGATGCAGATTCCTCCTTCCCGCAGCAACTGCATCCCGTTTTTGCCCAATTCTGGGATCAAGATGCTACCGAAATAAACTTTGGTATATAAGACATTGGTATAAAAATTATTAACAAAGGCTACTGGGGAAATGCAGTAGCCTAAGAGTTCTCTGAGGGCAAATGCTACTCATTACTGCTGAGTTAAACATATACACAAAATTATTGGCAAATTACATGTTGCAATGGATCTCTCAGCTGGTTCACAAAGACTAGGTGGGGTTCTCACCAAGGGGGCAATAACACTAGACAAACTATTGATCCTATTGACATGGTTAATAAGATGGACGATCAGGCACTTCTTCTTTTGCCTTGACCCAGAGAAGTCTTTTGATCACCTCAACTGGGCTGTTAAGTTCTTGATTCAATGGGGTTGTGGGTCCTTTTGTTCATGCAATCCCGGGTCTTTATTCCAGCCCTACTGCCACCATAAAACTCCTACATGCATCCTCGGCCTTGATTTCTATTAGGAACGGAAGAAGACATGGGTACCCCTTGTCTCCCCTTTTCTTTGTCTTCTGCATTGAGTCATTGGTGTCTATAATATACCTAGATCCCAAAATACACAGAGTTAGGCCCCTTCCACACTAGCGTTGCATTTCACGTCAGGGTGCAATGCGTGAAAAACTGACGTTTTTGGCTGCGTTTTTGTTCCATTTTTCCTTGGAGTCATTAGCGTTTTTGCGTTTTTCACGCGCGTTTTTTTAAGTCAATGGGACTTTTTCAAAGGGACCATGGTTCGGGAATAAAATGTTTTATTTAATTGAAAAAGAATGTCTTCTGATAAAATAGCAGATGTATGCAAACATCTACAATCTTTTCTTCACTGTTCCGCGCGCGTATATTATCTCCCGACAAGTTAGCAGATGTGAAGAACAGTGAAGAATAGAATAAAAACAGTGAAAACGGTGAACACAGTGAACACAGGATCATTTAAGTGAAAAACACAGTAAAGAACACAGTGAAGAATAGATAACAGATGTTCGGCACATCTGCTTACTTGTCGGGAGATACGCGCGGAACGGTGCGAACAAAATAGCATGTGAAGAACAATATATATGTGTGAAGAAGACATTGCAGTGTATTTATTGTTCTTCACATGCTATTTTGTTCGCACCGCTCCGCGCGTATCTCCCGACAAGTAAGCAAATGTGCCGAACATCTGTAATCTATTCTTCACTGTGTTCTTTACTGTGTTTTTCACTTAAATGATCCTGTGTTCACTGTTTTTATTCTATTCTTCACTGTTCTTCACTGTGTTTTTTTAATTAAATGCTCGATCTCGAGCAGGGGAATTATTCATGTCACCTAGCAACCCATCCATTTAAAACGCATTGCATTCGCATTGCACTTGCAATGCTTGCAAGTGCAATGCATTTTTGATGCATCTCCATAGACTTGAATGGGGCCGGAAAAACGCGCATGAAACGCAAAAGTAGAGCATGTAGCGCATGAAAAACAACGCAAATGAGGAAAGACCCATTGGAAACAATGGGACAGAGTGCAATGCAAGTTCTGCGCGTCAAAAGCATGCGCAGAACTCGCGCGTGAAAAACGCTAGTGTGGAAGGGGCCTTAGGGTCCAAAAATTACTGTTTAACCCCTTAAGGACGCAGGGTTTTTTCGCTCATTTCTCGCTCTCCACCTTCAAAAATCCATAACTTTTTCATTTTTACGTGTACAGACCTGTGTGAGGGCTTATTTTGTGCGTAACAAATTTTACTTTCCAGTAATGTTATTTATTTTAACATGCCGTGTACTGCAAAGCTGAAAAAAAATTCCAAATGTGGAAAAATTGAAAAAAAAACTGGGCTCAGTTTTTACGACTTTGACTGTGCACTCAAAATAACACCTCAGCTTTATTCTTTGGTTCGGTGCGATCGCGGTGATACCAAATTTATATAGGTTTTATTGTGTTTTAATAAATTTTTAAAAATTAAACTAATGTGTACAAAAAAGAAAAGAAAAAATTTTGCCATCTTCTGAAGCTAATAACTTTTTCATACTTTGGCACATGGAGCTGTGTGAGGTGTGAAATGAGCCGACATTTTCATTGCTACCATTCTGAGGTCTGTGCAACATTTTGATCATTTTTTATTCCATTTTTTATGTGATGTAAAAAGGTGTAAAAGTCACATTTCGGACATGTGGACGCCATTTCCCATCTCGGAGGTCACCGCCGGCCATAACCGTTTTTATATTTTGATAGATTGGGCATTTTGGGACGCAGCAATACCTAATGTGTCTGTGATTTGTAATGTTTATTATATTTTATATCAGTTCTAGCGAAAGGGGGGTGATTTGAATTTTTAATATTTTAATAATTTTAAACTTAAAAATTTTATTAGTCTTAAACTTTTTTTTTCTTTTTTTTCCCTAATTCTTGGACCATCTAAGGTACATTAACCCTAGATAGTCAGATCGTTCAACCATATAATGCAATACTTCTGTATTGCAATATATGGCATTTTTGCAGCTCATTCATTACAATCTGCAGGAGCCAGATAGCCTCTGTTCAAACGAAGACCCTACCATGGCAACCGATTGCCGCCCCCTGATGAAGTTCGGGGGCGCAGAGATTGTAATAAAGATGGCGGCGCCCGTGCCGTCTTTTAAATGCCGCAGGCAATGAAAGGGTTAATAGCCGCGATCGGTGCAAGCATCGACCGTGTTTATTAGCGGTGGGGGTTTGCTGCAATATGCAACAACCCCCACCTTTGTATGGTGTAGGTTCAAAGGCTTTTACAGTGTTTTTAAACTTGCTCTGTTGCAGTGAGATTACATCAGGCAAAGGGGGAGGAGAAGTGCTGAGGGAGTAAGGGGCTGGCGAGACAGTGTACAAGCCTGTGAAGCTGAATCATGGAGCTCTGGTAACACCACCAGGAGCCCTTCTTACTTATTTGCATAATTTTAAAAGTGTATTTTTGAAGGAAGGAGGCCATGGATAACAAATAGAAGAAGATTACCACAGTCACAGTGCCTGGATCTATGAGTTAGTGTCCCTAATGTAATCATGATTTATTTTTGATGGTAATGCCATTAAATGTTAGCTATTTTTCTCAGGTGTATCATATCTCAGTTATCATTCTTTGTGGGACTGGCTGTTTTATAGATGAGCAGCTGGTAAGTCTGGCACTTCAAAGTATATACTGCAAAGTAATAAAAAGTAGTCTGATGCCAAGTTAATTTTCTTGTTTTATGGTAAATGCATGATGTGTGTACACAAACAAAACATATGTTTTATCATATCAGGATTGTTACGTAGACTAATATGATTTAGGTATTGAAAATGCATGATGATTATGATAATGGTGATTTGTATTGATACTAATAGAATTCCACATGTTACATACTTAAGATATTTTATCTAACTATAATATTTAATATATTTTAACAAAACTATTAGGTTTTTTTCTTTTTAAATAATTTTCCTCACACAGACCAGGTGCATGTGTATCTCTGTATGAGCATGCACCATTTGGCAGCTATAATTGAGAGGACTGGATGTCTTAAGTACAGCATAAACATCTGGTCACATGATATAATAAAGCTCTGACTCTTGTGAGATTAAGACTATATGATCAGGGCCGGGTAGTCATTATGAGTATGTAAAGGGACTGATTTCTCATCCTTTATACCTGATTAATTATTTTAAATGAGCGGAAATCAGACATGTGGAAGTAAGCTGGTAAAAAAAATCACTTATTAGAAATATTTCCTGGGTGATCCAGGGAATTATTGCAGAATCCAACTTTGAGCAGACACAGTGGGGATGTGCTAATTTGGTCACAATCATTTTTCGAGACTTGACATCTATACTTTAAATATATGCTGTACGTTTGACCTGTTTCCTTTGTCATTTACTATTCTTTCTCATTTTGTATAATATGTATACAGGTGGTCCAAAATTGCAGGTTGGGCTTAGTAGTACAACTGTTTTATGTAATATGTTTTATGTAAAGTATTAGGCCCCTGCCACACTTGCGTTTTTCCCGTGCGTGTTCTGCGCATGCTTTTGACTCGCATAAGTTGCATTGCACTCTTACTCATTGTAATCAATGGTTTTTTTCAGACTTGCATTTTTTTTCACACACGCACGTTTTTTTTAACGCACGTTTAAATCTCAACACGCTCTACCTTTGCAAGTCATGCGCATGAAAAACGCACCATACAAGTCTATGGAGATACATCAAAAACGCATTGCACTCACAAATGCAATGGGTTTTTCATGCATCAATTGCCATAGAAAAGATAGAGCATAGTCCAGAGTGCTTTTCACGCTCATTATCTGCACGTGAAAAACGCATTGAAATTGCATTGAAATTTCATTGAAAATGCGCGTGGAAAACTGAGACACTGCACAAACTCTGACTGAAAATTTATCGAACTCATGTCAGTTTTTCACTGACCAAACCCTGATCGTGCCCAGATCAAACTCTGATGTGATCTGCAACGCAAGTGTGGAAGGGGCCTTAGACAATAGGTTCTCACCCTAATACACACCCCACCCATTCCCTTCCTTCCCCTCCCTACTACCTCTCCCTTAGTGCCCTCCCCGTCCATGTCGGGGCCATTGAGCCCATACGTGGTGGGTTGGAGGAGGATTTGTCCGCACCCCCTTTAAACAAGTATTCCATACAAATGTTAAAATGTATACCATACAGGCATCACTCACGGCGACGGGCCGTTTCGCGCAGTCCTGCGCTTACTCTAGACACGGCTAGAGGAAGCGCAGGACTGCGCGAAACGGCCCGTCGCCATGAGTGATTCCTTGCCATATCTCCCTGCCCATGGTTGTTCAATAAAAGAAGATTGACCTGGTGAGTGCCGCTTTCTTTTTTCTACCACACTACGTTGAAAATTTAAAATAACAGGGCAGTTGCCCTTCCCACAATGGGCTAGGGAAAGTACTTAAAATAAGAATAAAACATAAAAAAGAAACAAATAAAGGAATAATAAAAAATGTAAAATAATTATAATAAAATGCTGTTAATGTCACTGTGTTAGAAGAAGACTGCAAAGGTGCGGTGGAAGCTATAGTGAGAGTGAGGGGCAGCTGAAAAATTTTAATATAAAGGCATTGTCATGTACTGCATGTGTATTTCCAGAAAAGAGAGGATAGAAGAAGTTAAGACATTGGCCAATTACGTTGCGAGTGCTGCAAGTTCCATGGGATTGTCTTGAAAAAAGTTCACTTCTTTTGTGCAAAGCACTCCATCTCACCCCTGTTCAAAACAGCAAGGGCAAAAGGAACAGGCCATGGAGCAGTCACTAATGCTCTATGATAACTCTCCGAGCTGGGATTGCATGGGCCATCCACCTGCCCTAGTTGCAGACATAAAGTTTCCAGATACCCAACAACTTGTGCTGGACATCTACCATGATGAAGATGAAACCAAAGTGCCAGCTTTCTGCAATGTGGACAATGAGGGCAGCATTGAGGGCTTGGTTGAAGAAGAGATGTAATGACTATGTCCTAGACCCGACATCGTTTAAAGGTAATGATAATAACTGCCCCAGAAAACATAATTTCCAGCAAGCCATCCCTGCTTACCACCAATATGTTGTGGAAAAAAATAAGGTGTGCACTGGGCAATGCACTTGTGATGTCACAATATGAACAAGTAAGCATAAGCAGGGACGCTACATGGCTTTAACTTCCGACTGAGTTAATGTAGTGGCCAAGGCAAAAATTGCAATGGAGCATATACTTCCACCACCGAGGATTTCAGGACATCACTCCTTGCCTCCATTTGCCCCCTACTACTACTCTGCTTCCTCTTCTCCTGCCTACTCATGCAGGCAGCATTGACCGGTTCCACCAATTTCACACAGCCATGGGGAAATGCAGCAGGCCGTACTAATACTCATCTGTCTGGGAAAAAGACCACATACTACAAAAAGTAGGGAAAAATTCCCTCCCAACCCCTATAGTAACTCCCTGGATCAACTGAAACTTTTGGGGGAAAACATTAATAAAAAATAAAACAAGCTTTTTTGAAAAACAGAAACTTTAAAAAGATAAAAGGAAGATTTTTTTTAGAAAAACAAAAACTTTGAGGATTTCACCACTGGAGCTCATGATAGTAAAATACACTAGTGTTGGAGTTCCCATCTGACATTGAGGGCTACGATGACAATGTTCACCTCCTGGAGATTACAGACGCCACATGCAACATTTATAACAGTTTCACTGAAAATCTTTGCGTGTTCTTTGCCTGTAGTCAGTATAGATTTGATATGATCTCAATGGAGGATTACCACTATTCGAGGGTCAAATCAGTTTTACCAATGATGGAAAAACATGCAAGTTTCATCATTGACTTACTGAAAAACTCTGAAAACAAGGAGCAGTATCAGGAGCTTTGCCTGTATATTAAAATCGTTGGATACTGCAATACATTTATGATTGTCCTCATCAACATCATATTAATCCATAATGGTACATTCATAGTGAAGTACCTGCGACACCAGAGGAGAATTAGTATATAATGCTTCTCCCTTTCTGTATTGTGGATGCAGCTTGATTTTTTGGCCATTTTGTAACCAAAAACCATCCATATAATAATATATCTCAGAACAGGAGCAACTTTACGATCAAGGTATAACTGAACCCTATTCACTGGCAGGAGCAACTTTACAAACAAGGTATTACTAGATGTTATTCACTGACAGAAGAAACTTTACGATCAAGGTATTATTGGTTGATATTCACTGACAGGAACAAAAATGTACAACCTAGGTTTTATTGGACGCTATTCACTGCCAGTAGAATATGTACAATCTAGTTATTATTGCAAGCTATTCTCTGACAGGAAGAACTACACAATCTTGGTATTATTGCACGCTACTCACTGATAACACCACTTTTATTATCATTGTATTAGTGCATGCTATTCACTGACAGGAGAATCTTTACAATCAAAGCTATTACTGGATACTATTCACTAACAGGGTCAACTTTACAATTTAGGTATTACTATTGTACATAGTATTGTACTCACTCACAGGAGCAACTTTACAATGAAAATATGACTGGATGTTATTCATTAACAAGAGCAACTTTACAGTCAAGGTATGACTGGATGCTACTCACTGACAGGAGCAAATTTACAATCAGGGTATTACTGACAGTATAAACTTTAAAACTTAGGTATTACTGCACAATATACACTAACCGGCCACTTTATTAGGTACACCTGTGCAACTGCTCGTTAACACTTAATTTCTAATCAGCCAATCACATGACATGCATTTAGGCATGTAGACATGGTCAAGACAATCTCCTGCAGTTCAAACCGAGCATCAGTATGGGGAAGAAAGGTGATTTGAGTGCCTTTGAACGTGGCATGGTTTTTGGTGCCAGAAGGGCTGGTCTGAGTATTTCAGAAACTGCTGATCTACTGGGATTTTCACGCACAACCATCTCTAGGGTTTACAGAGAATGGTCCGAAAAAGAAAAAACATCCAGTGAGCGGCAGTTCTGTGGGCGGAAATGCCTTGTTGATGTCAGAGGTCAGAGGAGAATGGGCAGACTGGTTCGAGCTGATAGAAAGGCAACAGTGACTCAAATCGCCACCCGTTACAACCAAGGTAGGCAGAAAAGCATCTTTGAACGCACAGTACGTTGAACTTTGAGGCAGATGGGCTACAGCAGCAGAAGACCACAAACAGTGCCACTCCTTTCAGCTAAGAACAAGAAACTGAGGCTACAATTTGCACAAGCTCATCGAAATTGGACAGTAGAAGATTGGAAAAACGTTGCCTGGTCTTATGAGTCTCGATTTCTGCTGCGACATTCGGATGGTAGGGTCAGAATTTGGCGTCAACAACATGAAAGCATGGATCCATCCTGCCTTGTATAAATGGTTCAGGCTGGTGGTAGTGTCATGGTGTGGGGAATATTTTCTTGGCACTCTTTGGGCCCCTTGGTACCAATTGAGCATCGTTGCAACGCCACAGCCTACCTGAGTATTGTTGCTGACCATGTCCATCCCTTTATGACCAATGTACCCAACATCTGATGGCTACTTTCAGCAGGATAATGTGCCATGTCATAAAGCTGGAATCATCTCAGACTGGTTTCTTGAACATGACAATGAGTTCACTGTACTCAAATGGCCTCCACAGTCACCAGATCTCAATCCAATAGAGCATCTTTGGGATGTGGTGGAACGGGAGATTCGCATTATGGATGTGCAGCCGACAAATCTGCGGCAACTGTGTGATGCCATCATGTCAATATGGACCAAAATCTCTGAGGAATGCTTCCAGCACCTTGTTGAATCTATGCCACGAAGAATTTAAGCAGTTCTGAAGGCAAAAGGGGGTCCAACCCGTTACTAGCATGGTGTACCTAATAAAGTGGCCGGTGAGTGTATACTGTCAATAGCACTTTTATGACTTAGGTATTAGTGTACTGTATTCACTAACATGAGAATCTTTACAATTAAGGTATTATTGGACTCTTTTCACTTCAAGCAACAACTTTACAATCTAAGTATTTCTGGATACTATTCACTGATAGAAACAACTTTACAATTTAGGCATTACTTGATGCTATTCACTAACAGAAGCAACTTTACAATCTAGTTATTATTGAATGCTATTTACTGACAGTATCAACTTTACAATTAAGCTATGACTAGAAGATATTGACTGACAGGAGTAACAAGGTACGACCGGATGCTATTCACTGACATGAGAAACATTACAATCAACCTGTTACTGGATGTTATGCACTGACAGTATAAACTTGACAATCAAGGTATTACTGTATGCTATTCACTAACAGGAACACTTTTACGATGAAGGTATTATTGGACACTATTCACTGACAGAAGCAACTTTATTACCTAGGTGTTATTGGATGCTATTGACTGACAGGAGCAACTTTACAATCAAGCTATGACTACATGCTATTAACTCACAGGAGCCAACTTTACAATCAAGTTATTACTGCACTATATGCACTGACAATATAAATTTTATAATTTAGGTATTACTGCATCCTATTCACTGACAACAGCACTTTTATGATCTAGGTATTAGTGCACCCTATTATTTAACATGAGAGAATTTACAATCAAGATATTACCGGACTTTATTCACTGACAGACACTATATTACAATCAATGCATGATTGATGATCATTATATAATTTTCTGGAGCTGATAATTATACAGAGACGGGACTTTTGAGATCTTTCTGGATGATGCAGTAAATGCTAATATTTCTGTTTGGTCTTTCCAAATAATCTTCTATCCCTGCACGATAGCAGCCTATGAGTAGACTAATGAGGTTCTTTCTGACTTACCCTTTGGCAAGCAGCAACCTCTCCCGAGCTCTGTTTCCTTTGTGTAAAGGCCTCTGTGCATGTGACCCTGCTCTAATACTGCACATGTCCAGCCTGTAGCATCATAAGACAAAGATAATGCAAAGACTGATTTTAGAGCAAAAACTTATGTAAAATAAATGATAATATAAATTAAGTACACATAAAAAATATGGTTTCACTGCATAATAGTAATGAGAATAGAACAGGCAGTCCGTGTTACGAAGAAGGTTTGTCTTTAAAAGGAACCTGTCACCAGGGACCTCATTGCAAAGACCGGTTGCAAAGGCCCAATACAGCTCTATTGCAAATATGTCTTTCTACTTTATCTAGGCATTTGAATTACAATATAATTGTGTGTTATAACTTACCTTGCACCCTTACTGAATCCTCTGTGTAGTCCCAGGGGTTGGCTGTGGTTTGAATGCATTGAAAAAACAACATGCGACTTGTCTGTGCTGCAGACTGCACAGCTCTCAGCCCCCACCTTTGTGCTCCTGTACCATGTGAGTTAAAACACACAATTATATTGTAAAGCAAAAGCAGAAAGACATATTTGCACTGCAGTTGTAATGGGCTTCTGTAACCTGTCTTTAGTGAAAATGAGGTCCCTGGTGACAGGTTCCCTTTAAGGTGAATTTGTGCATAATTTGGGTTGTCCTGGGAACCAAGAATAACAATAAAGCTTCACTGCAGGCACCTTTTGATAATGCATACATTTTACAATGGCAGCCTAGGGCTAAAGTTAGGTTTACCAGTATCCAGAGAGCATCAGCAGAGATGGTACAGAGGTCTGTCTGTAACTATGGGTTATCTATTTATCGGGTTTCCTTAAGACAGGGGACTCTCTGTAATGTCTCAGTGCTGTCATATTAGGTGTAGCAATACAAAGTCATTCAAATTGTGCCATAGAAATATGACACAATTCCCAAAATAAATTGGTACCTGAACTACTGAAGGCAACCTTTATAAGTTTTCCATAATAAGACAAACTGTTTTGCTACCTTTCAAAATGAATTAAAAAAATAGCTGCAGCCAACAAGTGCATTACAAGAATGTAAAAAAAAAGTTAAATAAATGTAATGAAGTGATGAAAACTACACATACAAGGTTGTATAAATGATATCAAAATATCAAGTATAAGGATGGTTACACATTGGTGCATTCTCGCTTATGGACACATAACGATTGGGTTTCTCTTTCTGGCTTCAGTCATTTTTTACTGATGCTTTACTGACCCATTTTCTTCAGTGAACTTTTTTCACAAATTTTCCAACTGACCAACGGTTGTCATTGAACACAAAAAAAACAGATTCTAAACTGAAAAAAACTGAAGTGTGAAAAGGCCAATTGAAAAGAATGGCTCAGTAAGGCATCAGTGAAAAATCACTGAAGCCATGAAGAGAAAACTAATCTGTATGTGTCCATATTGTCAAAATGGGTTCAGTGAAAAATTACTGATGTGGAAAAAAACGCCAATGTGAAACCACCCTAAGCAAAAGAAATGCAGAAAATAAAACCGTCCTGTCATGTATCATAAATAATTATCTGGGTTCTGCTCACAATATCCCAAAGAGACTGCTTGTTTGACAAGATTTTATTATGTATGCTTTTAAGCAGGGTATAAATTAACTAAGACCTTGGTTATGTTTGGACATTAATATTTAGATTCAAAGACACAAAACAGACCCTTAAGATCCTTATAAAGGTAGAGGCTAGACTGTAATGCACTATTCAAATGTGAATTTAAACTACCAGAACTTACTACTAGGTTCTACTATTTTTAAGGATTACTCAGCCAGGAAAGATTGTTGGCAGGTTACAAAAGAAATCTTCATTTATAACCTTGACAAAACCAGTGGTCAAAATGGAAAAATGATTGCTTACAAATGCTTATTTATACTGAAAGGAAACTGCACAAATCTAAAGCCAGAAAAGCCAGTCTTGAACATTCCCGTTATGGTGTATTCCCACCAGCTAGAGAATAAAATGCTATAGGAACACGGTGGAAAGGAAGAGAAGACTGGGGTTGTTAATGGTCAGAATCAGCACTGAATATGCAGAATATGAAACTTTAAAGTTTTATAATCAACAGGCTGTAAAGCTGATTAATAAATTATATTACAAAAAAAGTCCACAACTACCTCCACATCTATACAATGTAACTAATTTAATCAAATAGAAGTGACCCTTTAAAGCCAATACTTGGTCAAATCCGCTGTTACCCTGATCCAAAAATGCATTTATTATACCATTTGCTGTCATGTACCTGTTGTAAACTGCAACCTTGAAGGAAACCTACCATGAGGAATCTTCTATCAGAAATAGATCTGATGGTAGATCCCTCCTGCCTTCTTATGCCCTAATCTGTAATTTAATAATCCTGGAACCTAACATAACTCATTGAAAAACTTTATTTTAGTAGTATGTAAATTAACGTAAAAAGCTACTGGGGTGTGTATTAACCTGGCTGGGAACCGGGCACGTTTGCGTCCCGTCCGTATTTTAAGGATGGGGGACCACTGACACCTTTCTGCCGCCGTGCTGGACAAAGAGTTTGCTGTGAATATGTGGCCAAAATCCATTTATGTCTATGGCACTGTTAAGTGCCTCGCTGTTCAGCCAGGCTGCTGGAAGGAGGACAGCGTACCTCCATTCCAAAGATAGCCACGGGTCCCCGAAGCAGATATATCATAAATACGGAAGATGGAAATACAATTTAAAGTGGGGACCAGTCCACTATAGCAGCCACCCTTGGGCAATGAATGGGTTTGTCCCACAACATTTTTTTCTAGATGCTAGAAGTGTTGATTAGAGGGTTAATAATGTATTTTAAAGGGGTATTCCGGGAATATGAACGTCTGACACAAAAACCCATGATGATATAAATAAATGAGTACAACAATACTCAATGTCACTAGTCACAAAAAAGTGCTTAAATAGTTTGATTTTATGATTCTATAGTAGGTGGAGTTATCACTAAGATGGCCACCACTGGAAACTACAAGTTCCATGATCCTTTAGTTCTCAGTAACTCCTCCTCCCTCTTATGCTCTGCTCCCGGTGATGATGTAACAGACTGTGCTGCTCTGTTACCATAGTAATTATGTGTAACTGCCATCATAGTGTCTCACCAAGACACTGGTCGTACTGGATGTACTTCAACCAACCGACTACAGCCAAACTTATTGGTGATCATATGACCTGCCCAGGCAGGTGCAGGATATGTGATGTGGACCAGCAGCCATCTTCTGTCCTGTGTCTCTCCGCAACGGACCGCGCGGAGGAAATTAACAGACTGATTAAAGGGCCAGTAGCATTTTAATTCTTCATTACAGTGTATGTCACCAGCATTTTCTGCTAAGGGAAGCAAAATGTTAAATAACAACTAATTACACATTAGCTTATATTTTGAGTACCCCTTTGTATATGAATTATGCTTATTCCTGTAATACCCCTTTAATATGCAGTTATACATTTTACACATAGTTGGCTCTTTCTCCCCTCATATGGCAGAGCTAAACAGGAGAGATAGTAGGAGGGGCTTAGGGGATTGGCAACTAATGGCAGTGTCCTAGAGGTCCCATAATTCCTTCTATTAGGTCCACCAACAACTGCATCTGCTAGATAGAGTCTTCTTCCACCTGTTTGTGCCACATTTACTTTAAAGTGTAACTATCAGTCAATATAATTTTTCGTACTGTGGGGGGTGGTGGACATTTTTCTAAAATGTTTCATAAAAAATTTCAGCTTAGATCAAAAAATCAAGCTACTACCTCCCAAACAAGGGGGAAAGAGAGACCCATCTGTAATCTGGTAGACAGATTTGCAATAGCAACGTAGATGTAACATGCTAAGTAAGGGGCACTTAGCAATCTTTTTCTTTACAAACTAAGGATAATTTCTTAATGAAGTATAGTTGAAAAATGTTCACAACATCCCTCCCCCACACACACACAGTATAAAAAAATTATCTGAAATGAAGGTTACTGTTTAAATAAAAACTTTCATTTGTGGGACATACCCTTTAACAACTCCTTTTGGACCTTAATGCACCCACACCTTCACTTATCCAGAAAAGTATAACAAAGTAGATCTACATCAACAGTTGTGCACATGAAATCAAGTTAATTTCATATGATATGTGGAGCAAAACAGCATGTACTTACAATGTTCAAAAATATTTAAAAGGAAGATGGAGAGGATTTGGAAATGCAGACAATACAAGACTGTGGGAGAATTTAACATCTTGCTCATTAATCTTTCAAAAGAACAGGTGGTTGGCCTTCCTGCCAGTGCGGAGAAAGAAGTACACTATTTTATTAGCATTAGTCAGTAGAATGTGTTATTTGAGGCCAAACCAAGATTGAAATGTTAATGCTCAGTAATAGATGTAAAAAGGTTCAATTTCTCAATTTCCAGGATGAAAATAAAGTTTAACTATTAAATCGAGATTACTAAGCCAACCACAAAACATGGCATACAAATTCTTTTATACGTTTGCACAATTATTGTAAAGTTTTATCAGGTTTTATCTTACAACGTCTTCATCAGTTAATGAACTGGTGCCAAGCTGAAGTTGACAACTTGCCCACTTTCCATCATATATCTGATATGGAATTATCTGATAACTTTAGTGGAAACATACCTTGGAAGGGTTGGGGCCACAACAGGCAAACATTGTTTTGAAGGGCCAAAGATTAATCTTTCAGCATAGAAAGATTTCACAAGCACCAGTACAAGGGCATCTTGTTGATTCTGTTTGTAATTGTCTAAGACGTAGCAACATATACATAGGTATCAAGTAACATAAGGAGAAAAGCAAACTATACAAATCTATCCTTTCTCTGTAAAGGATGTCTTAGCAGAAGCGCTTATTGTAGCGATGATTAAAATGGAACAGAATGCTAACTATACTTCCATTTCTAACTGGTAATTTCATATTTTCCTGTATTTGCTTTAATGGTTTATTTCCATTCATAATGCTTAAAGGGTCTGGGTAAGTATCCTTGTAAAGGACTTTTTTCAAAATAGGCTATTGAAATCCAATTGGTTGGGATCTAATGCATGGAACATGCACCAATAAGCTGTTCTGATAGGACTTGAGCTATATACAGTGAATGGAGCCATTTGCTTTGAGCTCCCTCTCCTATCAGCTTTAGGCATTCTAGGCAGTCTGGACAAGCTATGTGGTGCAGGATCTGGCTGCTGGGACCTCAAATATCAGATACTGATGCTTATCAGATTCTGAGCTAAGGTCATCAATATGATATAAATCATAGGTAGCATTTTGTGTTTTTTTAGATATTACTTATGCTTTCTACCATCAAAACCAAGCCCAAATAAACAAGGGGCACATACTAATAAAAAGAGGGACTGTAACTGTGGTGGCCATGTATATTTGTTATCTATGGCCTTCTTCCTTCTAAAATAAATGTTTATACTTATGCTAATGAACCTCAATGGCTCTGGGGCTGTTACAGAGCTCCCCCATGCTGTTCCTTCACAGGCTGTTTCACTGCTTCCACTTCCCCCTGCTCCCTCAAGTTTTTCCCCACCTTATGCCTGATAAAATGTCACTACAGCAGTGGAAATTTCAGCACACAATGGGAGGGAGAAATGTGCTTGTTGTACACTGTAACATCCTGTGACTCTGAAGCACAGAGAGGCTTTGGTTATACCCCCCAGAGCCATCTTGTTTGATGGGTTTGTCCTAATTTCTACATTTTACTCATAGATTCAGCCACTGTGAGTGTTGTAATCTTGTAATATTTGTTAAACATAAACTCCTTCCTTCTAAAATCAATGTATGAATATAAATTAATATTTTGAGATAAAACCTAAATTGAGTAACAGTACAAAATATCTCTACACCGGAAATAATAGTGAAAAAGTAATCCAGCACACTGCAAAAGCTATATATTTATGGTTAAAATTGAATGACCTAAAGGGGTTTTCTCATGAACAAAAGCTAGGCTCTATCCACAAGATAGGGCCTAATTTGCTGATCAGTGGGGGTTTCAGTGATGAGACCCCCCACAGATCACGAAAACGAGGGGTCCGATAATGGTAATGGAGCAGACGACAGCGCATGACCATTCTGCTCCATTAATCTCTGTGGAGCTAATGGAGATCGCGCTCATCAATTTCTGTCAGCTCCATAGACAGCTCCGTTTTCATGATCTGTGGGGGTATCATCACTGAGACCCTCAATGATCAGCGGGTTAGGCCCTATCCCATAGATAGGGCCCAACTTTTGTTTGTGGGAAAACCCCTTTAATTCTTCATAGTTAAAAAACATTCTTTACTAAAGGAATTTTCTGCTCATTTATATTATATCAAATTAATCATACATGTATCATACAGAGCATACATAACATACTATAATTGCACAAATTTTGTGCCACTTGATGACACTGCATTGCCTAAGGCCAGTGCCTTCTTTTGGGAAGATACAGTACACCCTACATACACCCAAGCACATGCAATATCTGTTAAATAAAGGTTTAATGGACATGAAAAAGGTGTCTACCCTTCAAATTCATTAGGAAAATAGAAATCCTAATGACAGCAGGGAGCCTTTAACAGAGTCCTAGCTGTCATTGCACCAATTGGCACCCTCGGATGACATCACGGGGGCACATCCCAGCATTTAAAGATGGCGGCGCTCAGAGGCAGAGCAGTTACCATTCGACAGGTTCACTGCTATGTTTGGTGCCAGCACTGACTTTGTCAGTTACTGACAAGTGTCGGACAGTCGGGAAAAAAATTAACATTCCATTGCATAGATGCATCATAAAAAGTCAACTGCTGGGTGACAGTTTCTGTAGGTACCTATGTTTATATACAGTACACAGGACTTATGCCAACACAAATGATGAAATACCAGTGTGATTATTCTCCACCCCTGTGACTCCTTATAGACAATTTAAACACATAATTTAAAGTTCCGTTTTTGCTTAGTGCTAAATGTCTTAAAATGTAAAAAAAAACATAATTGTGTACCTGCTATAATTCTGGATAACAGCCTAGTGAGCCTAAATCTTCATGACAGATTCCCAAAGTACATCAACATAGTTGTTGGATGGTTCGGAGCTGTTTTAGGTGCACAAGGAGAAGCTACATGATATGAGGAATGTGCGACAACTGTATGACGGATATGTGTATATTTCCAGATACTGTATGTACATTACAATACTATACACAATATGATATATTTTAAAAATAGTTTCAATGTTTGAACCAGTTTCTGTTGATCCCAAGCTATCATCTCTTACAGTAACTTGAAAAATGACACCACACAATTCTTTGTAGGATTGTGTTATACTGTATTGTATTGTACTGTATTGCATGTCTTAATTGCCTGGCAACAAAAACAAAATCTCTTCCTTGGTGACATTCCTTCCCACTAAGCCATAAAGGCTTTTCATAAGCGTCTTCTACAGCCACAGAACATTAATACTAAAGAGATCCATTTCCACTGTCTCTTTGATACATGATGGTTACATGAAGTGTTAAAAAATTTATCAACATAAGGAAGATCAAAAAGCCCATCTTTGTGTTGCCTTGAACTATGAATTTTAATGCAGTCTGAATAATTAAGACAGAATGTCATTCATTCTCCTCCAACACTATTTAACATTGTTCTGTAAAAGAAAATTTAAAGCTATTAAAAGATGAGCAAACTAAATATGGAACAAAAAAACCTTAACAACCATAACATTGTCTTAATATGAGCCTTTAATTAGAATAAGACATAAAAGGGTTTCTACATAATTGCTATAACATTCAGTGGAAGATCATTATGGCTATCCATTAGAGGATTCCATTATCAAGTTTACTGAAGTTTTTTTGCAAGTGACATTTTTAGTACAGGGTTTATCTGTTTATCAAGAAAATGTGCAAGAACAAGGAATGCATACAGTAAGTTGGACACTATGTACACATTCCTCATTCAGAACACCCAAATAAAGAATACCAAGAAGTTGAAGGGTGTGAAATGTAACTAAAATGTTTCAGTGAATATATAATCAAGGTCCCTAAATAACATTTATTTACGAACAAATACACAAAAGGGACAACAATTTCCAATATTTGCAGCAAGTAAAGTCACCTGCAATGCGGCATTTTTAGAATTGTTGGCCAGCTTGGGAAAGACCAAAACATCTGACATTTTACTGTTGGTGACATCATGGCTACAATGAATTTCCAAAAAGTCAACATCATCGACAGTGGTCTAAAATCAAATAACCTATTTTTAAAACAGATCATTGTAATGGACAGTGCTGCACCTTTTAGACACTAATCAAGGACTCATTCTCTGGGCTTAAACAAAAAGTTATATTGGTGTCTCGGTCTTCTGCTGTTAGTACATTCAGGCTCAAAAAGCGTTGAATTCCATCCGGTGCTTTTCGGTTGGCAGTCTGAACAGCACTCTATTTGCTGGACTGCTGGCTCTCTGCAATTCATGCTCTGGACCAGCAAGGTTCAGGCACCTCCACTCATTGTTTCTAGCTGTTCGTTTGTACTTCTGATTTTGTAAATTGGCTTTCGTCCTTAACTACTCTCCTGTGTAGTCGATTTTGTAATGTTCTTGCTATTTTGTTGATACCTGGATTGGTAACCTTCCCTTTGTGTTATTTGTTTGTCTTCTTATTACATGTCTACACTTTGGCGCAGGGAGGAACCTACGCCCAGTTACTGGATACGGTAAGTAGCCAGAGTCTGTTTGGAAGGCTCAGATTTAGGGCTCACTGTCCTTGTCCATGTCATGCACTTTTACAACTGATTCATCCACAACACATTTTCTAATCATCATTGTTTTCTTTGGGGCATGTAGGGAATGAAAGCAATGTCATTAGGTTATGAATATGATGTCCGGAACCATCTACCCTGTTTCCCCGATAGTAAGACACCCCCGATAGTAAGACATAGTGGGGGATTTAGGGGGGGTTGGATTTCGGGGTAATTGTGGAAGTAGTACACGTCACTCAATGTTGGTGGTATGGGTGCACAAGTAGGCTGCAACACCTCTCAATAAATCTTGAAAAAAAACTTGGCACTCCTGTGATACTTGATTTGCATATTTTATTATAGTGAATCGGCAATCCAAAATTAATGCATTCATTTTGGATTGCCGATTCACTATAATAAAATATGCAAATCAAGTATCACAGGAGTGCCAAGTTTTTTTCAGGATTTCGGGGTAAGACATACCCCGAAGTAAGACATAGTAAACTGCGTTGGAAAAATATAAGCCATAGTACCGGTACCTTTTGATGCATTAACAGCGGGATGCGGACGGTTAGAGCGGAATGCGGACATTTAGAGCGGGATGCGGACGGATCTGGAGCGGAATGAGCAGAGGGATGTGGAGGCCGCGGGAGCAGTAGTAATGTTGTCCGCGGTTCATCAGGACCATGGACAACATACAAAAACATGCAGCCTCAGTGGCCTCATGTGCAGCCGCTGGTGGCCCCTCTGATTGGCTCCATGAAGAAGAAGAAGCCACACCTGTACCCAGCAGTGCAGAGGAATTGATCCGATTGCCATTACGGTACCAAGTAAGCAATTCACAAAATGCACCATGTAAAGTTTCCTTAACTTTTTCCAATATAAGACATACCCCAAAAGTAAGACATAGTGGGACTTTTGCGGGTAAAAAGAATGTATGACACTGTCTTACTTTCGGGAAAACACGGTAGGAGTAACAACATTGCTCAACATCCCCACATTTATGGTTGAAAGGCCTGGGATGTAGTATATTTCAAAGGTTTTGTATACCTCAAATTTTTTGCTTTATATCAAAGGTGACAGTAAAAATAGCATTTTGGTACTATCCTCCTGTCTTTTATTTGTTTTCTAATTCAATATTTTATAATAAGTATTTGTGGATTTGATTTAGATGGTCAGGCCAGTGGTGCTGCCCTTAACACAGCCACTGGTCTGCTACAGACTGAGTGGTGCAGCTTCACAGGCTATTCAACTGTCTATTCTGCTGCTTCCTTGGCACTTCCCCCTTCCTCTGGCTGTTAATGGACTCTGATAGGTCAGTACTGTCTGACATATCATAGATAGATAGATAGATAGATATTTAGATAGATGTTTGATAAAGGTGTAACGGTACACCGAAACGTCGCTTTTTATGGAATAAAGCTTTACCCCTTTCACTACTACAAGGAGTGCTGCCTCTTCACTGAACCTAGATAGATAGAAAGATAGATAGATAGAAAATAAGCAGCACTCCAGAAATCCAAGTCCTTTTATTCCATGTGCAGAAGCACAGTACTGAACATGGAATAAAAGAACCACTTTTTGTTTGACTTGGACGTCTGGAGTGCTGCTATTTAGAAACTGCTTTTCTATTTATTTGTTCATGGAGGAGTCATTGACCTGACTCAACAAAGCTTGCACCCACAATTGATTGTTTGCAATGTGTGCTGCCTGGACTTTCTATTCGTAGATAGATAGATAGAATATAGATAGATAGATATATCCAGAGAAGAGGCAGCACTCCGTAGTATGTGGAACAGGGTGAATCTTTTATTCCATGTGCAACGTTTCGGCGTGAGAACACACCTTTTTCAAGTATGAAACGTTGCACATGGAATAAAAGATTCACCCTGTTCCACATACTACGGAGTGCTGCCTCTTCTCTGGATATATACACGTGGACCCTCGCCAGGGGACCTACGGCTTCTGCACCCATATTGACCTGTGCTGCTTTGGACTTTCCTTTTTGTAGATAGATAGATAGATACAGTAAGAAAAGAACCAAGCAGCACTATCAAAACAGAAAATGGGTAAACAAAAATAAAAAGCGCCTTATAGGGCCTTAGAGGGCGAGTATCAGGTCCTTCAGTTATAAAGACAACAGAAAAAAAGGGCTTGAGTAAGGCTCACTGTTTGGAGCCGAAATGTTGCTCTTTCACATGGAATAAATCCACTAAGGTATTTTTTCACTACAATCTGGTGTGCAGCCTTTTTTTCCTTTGGATGGATGGATAGATAGATAGATAGATAGATAGATAGATAGATAGATAGATAGATAGATAGATAGATAGATTTAGCTATCCATTTGTATATGGATGTTATCAATCTTGCTAAAGTACTGCAAAATGCTGATGAAATAAGCTTAGAACTGTAATCATGTACAATAAGTTGCCTGCACATAGATCTCTGCCAAAACTGTACTTACACCTCTACATTGAGTTTCATTTGTAACATTGTTTAAAGTCAGTCTTGACAAGTTCTTGCAAGGTTTCCACAACAGCAACACACAAAGCCTATAAAGGCTAACATCTCTCACTATGCCACCCTTCCTTCCTTTGTGCTGAAGTAACAATTTCCATCCTTCTAACTGTAGTTTCCTCTCACATTTTCTACTGATATAGCTCAGAGCATTCTTATCTCTTAATAAACAGAAAATTATTTACACACAGTGCATGAGAGGACGAGTTCAATGTTTATTATTTTTTTTTAATCCCAGTGTAAACCTACATTAGTGCATATAAACACAGTATCACATTTATATCTATGCAAATATTTCTTCATAATTATAACACAGAGGCATATAAATTGAACTTGAATTTAATCATAAGCCGTATTGTTAGAGCAATTGAAAGTCATAAAAAATATTAAAGGACATCTACCACCACCAGCAGTATCAAGGATTGTAAACCAAGTACACTGACATACTGGTGTGTGCCCCCTCTAGCAGGGTCCACTTTTCTTTAAGCTTCTTATGTCCTTGTATTTAAAAGAAAAAAGGCTTTACAAAATATGCAAATAAGTCTTAGGGGCCTCTCACTGTAATTTGCATAATTTTAAAATTCCTTTTATGTAAAAACATGGAATAAGAGGCTAAAAGAAGACTGAATCCTGCCAGAGGGGGCACACACCAGTATGTCAGTGTACTTGGTTTAAAATCCTTGAACCTGGTTCTAGATGTCTTTTAAATAAAAGTTTGTTACAACTGTTTATTAATCTTGGTAATCTTGTAATGTTACAGATTTCTATGTCTGTAGCATTGAATCAGGTATTGATTGCTATATCCTTTAAGCATATAAGCAGAGCAAGGTGAAAAAACTGCATATAATCCATCCAGGGTCAGTTTAATGTGCTTATAACACACAGCTGAAATAAATGTAATGCCTAAATTCTCTTTTTCAATCTCGTAAAGGAATCTTAGAGGCTATTGGGGTGTGCAGTAGCTGGAGCTGAAGCTAGACGGCGCGGCTACTCCACACCTCAGTAGTCTCCTTGATCCTCTTACCCAGATAGCTGGGTATCCCTCTTAGCTGCACACTGAAGATGTCTGGGTAGGAAGATCAAGGAGGCTACTGAGGTGTGGAGTAGCCGCGTCGTGTAGCCTCAGCTCCAGCTAGTCCACACCCCAGTAGCCTCTTTGGTAAATTAGCATATTACCACAATTAAGGATTAAAAAAGATAAAGGGGACCAAAGGATTAGCCCTTAAAAGGGCTTTCCTTACATACATTTCAAGCACCTACCACCGGATGTACCTTAATAGGTAGATCCATGGTGGTAGGTTTCCTTTACTAGACTACAACACATTCAAAAATGTGAAAACACATCACCCGTAAGGATCCATGCTTAGTATTATTCTCTCTGGTGACCTCAGTAAATTAAGCAAACACAAATAATGGGTACTTCCTTATTTCATGAGGTTTCCCATCTCAGAAAGTGATGACATATATTTTCATGTATGCCTAATACGCTCATTATCTGTAGTGTCATTTAACAACTAAAACTACAACTCATAGAATAGATATATATTCTTCAGGACAAGAGTTATTGCTGTAAGCAGTGCTACATAGGAAGAAGGAAGCTATATAGTATACAAGATAAGAGTACAGCTACATTCACACGATGTATGCCCGCCGTACCGTAGTACGGTGGGCATACATCGGCGCTGCGGAGAGGAGCAGGGGATGAGCGCTGCTCACCCCCGCCCATCTCCATAGGGAGATACAGCGCACGGCGCCGCAATACGGGAAAAGATAGGACACGTCCTATCTTTTCCCATGCTGCGGAGCGGTCCGGTGCCGCACGTGTGCTGCACCGTACCACTCCTGTACAGTGCCGTGAGCCCATAGAAGTGTATGGGGGATGTATATTGGCCGCATATACGTCGGCCGTATATACGTCCCCCATACTGTAGTGTGAATGTAGCCTTAGAATGTTTATGTTATATACTGCCAAAAAGGGATGCCATTCAACAATTATAAAGATGGCTTTTTTAAATAGCCTTACTAGGTCCACATCGGCATTTGGACCTCCGTTATTATCTTCCATCACTAAAACAATAAATACAGGTCCGTTAAATGTCTATTGACATTTTAATGACTTCTGCTATTGTTTGTTTTCAACACTTCTTTTAGTGCTTCCATTGAGTAAGAAATTGGATGGGAACTGCATTAATATTTGGTGCAAATTGGAAGCCATTAAAAGTCCATTGAAATCAATGGATATTGGATCTGTTAGGCTTCCCTTATTATCATTTTAGTGATGGAAGATAATAAGGAGGTACAAATGCAGGTGGGAACTGGGTTTTAAAAAGTTATTTGAGGGCTGAACTGGCTATTAGGTCTAAATAAGAACATTATTGGGCATAAAACACATTATCACATTATAGATGTTAAAATATTGATGATCTTTCCACAGCATGGTTCAGATCTGTTTTTTGGGCTAGCAGCATAGCATAGACCTGTTTGGTTTACATATGTGTTTACAATTGTGTATTTATCTTGAATTTTATGTATATAATTTTAATGTATATCTAATAAAATATGTTTCTTTTTTTTCTTTCGGTAATGTTTCTGACCGCAAAGTCAGAAATGCCTCTTACCTGGAAAGACCTTTGAAAAACTATTTGAATTAGGGCTTTGAGGCATGACTTGTGATTTATTTTATTGGAACCTATCATAAGCTTATATTGTTTCACAAGCTGCACTTTACAGTTAATTAATGAATATTCTCTTCGAGTCAGCTGAATAATCCTGGGTAAAAAATCACTGTTTTTATAAAAAGGAAGATGGAACTAAACAGATAATTGGGGCCAAGTACATAGGAAGTAATATACTAGGTACACAACTTGTACTTGTTTAGAATTCATTGGGTTCATTGTTTGAGGAGAAATATTATTAAGACAGTAGTTATTTAAACAGGAATTTCATTATATGTTGTATAATTAAGACAGCATTTATTTAAACAGCTTTCATTACATGCAATGTTCTAGCGTAAGGGGTGGCCATGGTTACAAAACGCTATTTATTCTTATACAGTAACTTTGTAATTTACCTTTGTGGAAAGTGTAATTATATTGTTCCTACTGATAATATGGTGCGTTGTCTTTGATTGCAAGGTTAATATAAATCCATTCCAAATAATACGGTTAGATCATGAGTTTTGACTTGTTTGCATTACATTGTTTTGATCTGGGTTATTTGGACGGATTCGAGCCACCATACTGTGTTTAAATCAAATATTACCACGTTGCTGTGAGCACTCTTTACTCTATTAACAGTGTATGTACAGTGGAATAGCTGAGGGCTTAGCTTTTCTCTCCCTGTCGGAATATGACATCGCATTTAAGGTCTGCTTTCAGTAAGCTTACCAAGTTTGGCTAAAACAGAAGCACAGAAGCTACACTGTGATGAATCTACTACCCAGATTGGCAAAATGTTTAACACTCTTTTAAGTTCTCCTTTTATACAAGCATAACATTTACATTGCACAGGGCTTGAGATTACAATGTTCTTTTCTTTGACGCCTGTAATAAACTTAACTGAAGTGTATTGTATTCTATTATTGGTCCTTTGCGTTGTTAAACGACTGAATTTAAATGTATTAAATGAATAATAGTGGAAAAATACACATCAGTTTTGATTAAGAAAGTCAAGTTCTATTTTCTTTAAATGGAGAAATTGTGGATGTTATGGTAATGAGCCCCCTCATTTTCATACCAAAAGAAATTATTTTAGTCCAATGAACCATGGAGGTTAAAAGGTTCATACCATGAGCATGAAAACCTTTTCCAAACAAAAATTGTCCGATCAATAAGCAGATGGATGTGGATCTGGAATCCCAATCCTCAACAATCTTTATAAGACAATTGCTACTGCATAATTTGCACAAGGAATCAAAACTTAAACCTTTGTGGGTCCAGCACAGAATCGTCAGGTCCCTGGGTGCTCTTAGATTTGTATCTTTAATATGCTCTTTTTAACTTACTATATCTATGAATTGATAAATTGAATAGCATTTGGTGATGTGATACATTGTCTGCCCACCTTCTTCCCCTAATGCAAGCCCATGTACAGTTGTCAAAAGCTTCTTCCCAACCACCCTTATAAACAGGCATAGACCAAGCAAGAAATAATGGTAACTCCCTCCCTCAACACTGGGGGAAGAAAATAAAGAACATGTATGGCACAGAGGTGATATTTCTACTGTATATTTCTCATATATTTTTAGAAACATTTTCTATTGGATTGTATTTATTTTACAAATTTTTAAATATTTTTATTTTTATTTTTTAACTGTCCTGCAACTAAGGATGGCATCTTAGCCTCAGTTACAGCTTCGATATAGCCCACTCAAGCACACTAGAGAGTTGATCTACGTCTGCTCAGAATTGGAAGTCATTTTGCACCAAATATGAGACATTTGCTTTCACTTCAGTCATCTTACTCAAGATTTATTATGTAAATCTAGATGTAGTTTTTTTCAAAAATTACAGTCCGGTGTTATGCAGGATCAGGAAACAAACTTGTGACACAGACAGAGAAAGTGGGTCCTGAGACAAAACCCCGATCCCAGCTATCCCTGCCTAATTGCCCAGCCTATCCTAAGGAGTAGGTAGAAAACTGGATCTGCACCAAAGTGCAAACATGGAGATGAACACAGATGAGACAGCACAATACAAACAGAAAGGGATAGTCATCAAATATGAGGCAAAACCAAAAGAACAATGCAGTAAAAAAATCACTAGGCAAATGGATATTCAAGCATAACAAACAGGGTCAAAGATACCAGAATACAGATGATAATAAACACAGCTAGCTTATAAAGTACAGGACTATAGCACGTACCGGACTATAACAGTCCAGAGAACCATTTATTAGATGCCAAGGCCACTGTCCAGAAGATGATTAGAACAATAGTCTGACATCAGACAGTATAGCAATGGGAGTGGAGAGATAATGCCAATCACAGCTAGTTAACTGTTGAAGAACCAGAGCAAAGTATAAAGGAGACAGATGAGTGGGTGCTATTCAATCAAGGCCCTTAGCAAGGTATAAACCAGTGTTGAGAGAATCAAGGACAAAGTGAAGCAAAAATAACACATCCGTGTATCCTCACCCATACTTTATAGATAGAGAAGCCAGACTTTACGGATGATGTTCGCACAGGTATTAAATCCAGACCCCAAGTGGTGCAGAAAATGGTTGCAGATTCTTTGCTACTTTTTAGAGACTTTTTATTCAAAAAGTTGCAACTCCAATACAGACATTAACACCTCATGACAAAATGAAACAAAATTACTATGCAATAATCCTCTGTTAATAGTATTACAGTTTTTTTTAAGCTGTTTAGACCCCGTGGTTACTAGGATCTAGTTGTCATGGAAAACCAGTTATACTACTGAGAAATATCCTTTCCTATGTCCGTAACCAATCAGTTTTTCAAGGAAAACAGTATAGCAGACTATAAAATATTGGGGCAGGACCTCTGTAAAATTTGACATGGCCAAAAACTAGCCAAAATCTGGCTTGTTTTATTTTTCCGGGGTGGGGTTGGCTAAGTTAGACTTGCCAGTCCTCCAGTATTCTAGATTCATCATTCAGCATCAGACACTGTGATAAATCTTGAGCAGCATGAGAATGCAAATCTGAATTAACTTTTTTTTGCCAATGTGTGCTTCTAAGTGTTGAAACTTAGCACATGTGAGACACTTTAATAATTTTTCCCCATTATGTGCATGAAATATTAATGCAACAACATTGAGGCAGTATAATGGTGGCAAAAAATTCACTTTAACAACAGGTAAAATTATTTCACAGGACACATTGATGTAATTGTATTGAAGGTATGTTGTTTGGTAATAGGAATCTCTCACTTGGTCAGTTAAAAAGTTTGCATTTCCAAGCTATATTATATATCTTTAAACATGCCAGAAATCTACCTTCAAAGCTCAGTAAGACTGACCTGACCTGATCAAAACTTCATAATGCATATCTAAAACAAGTCTTTGTTTCTTTAAGACTGAGAGTGAACCAAGATGGCTTGGATAATTTGAAGAATTTCACATTGAATGCTCTCTGATTATTTTTAAAACATAGGGGCACATTTACTAGTAATGTGGGAAACTGCACTAAAAGTGCTCTGCCTGTAAAATGCCCAGTGTGACAGATTCATTAAGTACGTGAGCCAGAAATCATGAATATGGCGCTTCCCTGCACTGGCCGACAGAGTTCTAACACTTTTTTGTGGTCCATCTTTAACATAGGATGTGCAACAGACTTTGCATGTTAAATCAGGCGCACAATCTGACTGAACACCAGAACAACCCTAATTTGTGACGCATGGTACCTAGCGCAGCTGCAGCACAAAACGGTTGTGCGCAACAAATTTGAGGTGCAGAAACTTCTTAAATACCTGCAAGCAGTTTACACCTTAAAGAACATGCAAAGTCTGTCAGAAAACTGGCGTAAAGCCCTTAGTAAATGTGCCCCATAATGTTTTTTTTAGAAACAGGACATGTAGATTGCACATTGATCATGCTGTGAAACAAACAGATTGTAAAACTTGTGTGAAAAAGATATTGTACTTTAAATATAATAATTATTTGTGTGACTGTGCAAAAATTCATACCAAACATTTCCCAGAATTTCATATCAGCCACATTCTTGTTGAATCTAAACATCAATATACATTGAAGGTTACAGTGGGGGTGACATAGTCAAAACAAATCTTCTACCAGAGTTTCATAAAACTCTCATGAAATTTATGAAAGGAAATGTTAAAAAACAACAGTCTATAAGAACAGGAGAAAATATATCTAAGGCTATTTACTGACAGAAAATTAAAGCTATTAAAAGGAACCTGTCACCAGGGACCTCATTTTCACAAAAGACAGATTGTAAAAGCCCATGACACCTGCAGTGCAACAATGCCTCTCTGCCTTTTCTATATACAACCAAGGACAGTATGTGGAGTCCCTTTTCTTGTAGTACTTCTAGATTATCTAGAAATGGTCTAGGACAGGAGATTCTCCTGCTCTCCTCAGTTATTGCATCCAATGAATAGTGTCCAAATAATGACCACACAAATTGCTTTGCACAACGTACTAATTTTACTTCAAGACTTTACTTCAATACATTCTCCATTAGAACCTTCTTTTGCCCAATAAAAGCATACAATAACTTGGTAGCTGTACGTTATTGTTTTTATATAGCTTGCAACATTGTTCAACCTTGGATCAAAAGAGCCAGCTTCGGTTCTCCCATTAACATCCTTGTATACTTCACCGATCTAGCACAATCGGCATATAAGATTATAATATGAATAAGCTTGACTCACATTTTCTCGATCTCGACACTACCTCTCCTAGATGCCATACAATGATCTATCGAGCCTCATGTTCACTGTGACGTTTCGAGGGACACGTCCCCTTCCTCAGACATGCCTGAGGAAGGGGGCGTGTCCCTCGAAATGTCACAATGAACATGAGGCTCCTCAGACATGTCTGAGGAAGGGGGGGTGTCCCTCGAAACATTTTTTTTTCCAAATATTTTTTTCTCAAATATATTTAAGTTACATTTGTTAACTGTTGGTTTGTATTTTTATATGTAGAATTATTACTCAAATATTATATTGGAAATCAACTATTGTGAGAAAATCTAAATAGGATAGACATGTCAAAGAAATAAATCCAATTTGTCAAAAATGTAATTTTCAGAATTTTTCTTTAGGACCCTAAGAGCATACAAATCATTATGTTTTATGAGTTAGGTAAATGCCTCAATCTTAAAAAGCAATAGACTAGTCGCTGTATCTTGAGAGTGCATTGGGAATAGGGTTTTGCATTCACAACACATCGATTCAGCTGTCAATGCACTTCATGCCCTTTTTCATGCCCTTTATCTTATAAGAATCGTGGGATTCCTTGATTGAAAGAAAAAACCTAGGAAAAAAGGCACAATTTTAAAGCTTTTTGAAGATTCATTAATGTAAACAAGAGAAGAATTATAATTGCATTTCTTTTCACTTGGGAACAATAGTAGGGAACAATAAAAGGCAATGAGGTAGCATGAATATAACTCAGGTAGGAAGTACATATAGTTACGTTGTGGGAGTCATATGTAATTTGGAGAGTGATGTATATAATTCAATTACTTAGGAGTTCCCTTTATTTGATATTATTCATAGGGGTACTGTAAATAATATTATTTAGTCAAAGAGACAATTTGGGAATTGCTGTGTATAATATAATTAATTCAAGAGGTGAGTGTCATACAGTTGAAACCAGAAAATCACAGACACTATATACAAAGACACATATGTACGTTTTTCTCACTATATGACATGAAATAACAATAAACCTTAAAATAAAATTAGGATTACCAAAATTACCAGGAGTACCAACATTATTTATATTTGCCAAATGAGAGATAGAGAGAGAGAGAGAGAGAGAGAGAATTTTAAAGCATTTTTATTACCTTCTACAAAGTCAAAAGTTTACATACATTTCATTAGAATTTGGTACCATTGCCATAGAACTGTATGACTTGGGTCAAATGTTTTGGATATGCTTCCACAAGCTTCTCACAACAGTTGGTAGGAATTTGGGCCCATACCTCCTGACAGACCAAATGTAACTGAGCCATGTTTGTACTTGCCTTTTCAGCTTCACCCAGATTTTCAATAGGATAGAGATTTGTGATGGCCACTACAAACAGTAATTTCTTAAAGGACACTTGTCATCAGGTCTGTGTCACCTGTCCTGTCACCTCTACCTGTTGGAGCAGCTCACAAGGATCCATCACAGCCTTTATCTAATTATTTCATACATTAATCATTATAAAATCATCTTTTCTTTATTATGTAAATGAGGTTGGTCACATGGTCAGAGGCAGTGATGTCACCCCGGTTACCCCTCCCCTTTCCTCTCCCTGGTGTAATGTACAGTAAAGTATTGCTAGTGTGTGTGCTGCATCTGCTGACATGCTGCATCCTCCTAATACACATGTGTGAGACACAAACATCAGCTACACAAGTACCTAACATAATCTGCTATACACATATGTGACACACAGACATCAGCTACACAAGTACCTAATATGATCTGCTATATCATGGCTGCCTGGAGCTGTTGTATCTCTCCTATACACACACAGGCTGCAGGGGGTGTGGCCACCAGCACCAGGAAGCACATCATTATACAGCCTCACACCATTATACAGGCTGTCAGTCAAGCACTGGGGGTGTGGCTGTACCTCTCACTCATGAATAAGCTGGACAGCTGGAATATGCTAATGACTCATTGGACATCTCACAGGTCATTTGCATACAGCTTTAGGACCTCATTGCTTAGGTTTACAGGCATGTAGAAGGGCAATGAAGGGATAGAGGCAATGCTCTCTAATGGCAGTTTATGAAAATATATTTAGTTTAGGGGGTTATTTCGCCTGACGGGTTCTCTTTAAGTCCCTTTGTAATCTGTTTGGCGGTATGCTTTGGGTCATTTTCCATTTGAAAGACCTATTTGCATCAAAGCTTTTACTTCCTGACTGATGTTTTGAGATCTTGCTTCAGTATTGCCACGTAATGTAGAATCCATAACAGTAAACAGGTAAGGAGGATGGAACTCCACTAAATCCAAGACTAAAGCTGAAAAATGCAAAATGTTAGCAGCAGTCCTGGCGTCTATCAGTGCCTGTATATATATATATATATATATATATATATATATATATATATATACGGTATATGTCAAATTAACATATATATTAAAGTGAGTTTCTCAGAAATGACAAAATAGACAGAAAGTATAAAGTCCTGAGACAGACCCATCTTAACTTTTCCCTCAGATGGTCAAAAGAGAACTCTGTATTATATTGAAAAAATATTAGTGTTTTTTTTACACCTGGTAGATTCTATATAGTCTGATCCAAAGTTAAAATAATTTGTAAGGGTTAAGGAATAGAATGAATTGTAACATCTAATTTTCCATTATATCCAGAATGATCACTTCTGCTTCCCCAGAAGCAACATTCACTCTGACTAATCTAAACATAAATCAATAACATCATCTATTTTACAGCAAGCAGTGAAATCTCCATAAAATTACAGTCAGTAGTGTAATATTCAGGCTTTAGGCATTTCTAAGAAAAAAGTAATATAACCCACACAGCTGGACATCACTAGCAATTTTAATTATACACTCAGTTATTTACAAAGACGTCAGGAAAAACAAAGACACCCTACGTGTCAAACAATTTCTATTAGTTTTTTACAAAGCGAGTGAGTAAGATTTTCTTATGAGGCTTTAATATGAAAGAAAATTGTGACCAATGTTTATACATCGTGAATAAACATTGTTTTTTTTTCGTTTTTTTTTTCTGTTGTCCTGTCTAGACTTCGCCTTACATGATAATTTACAAGGGTCAGAAAGTAAGAGTTCTCCTTATGGAGAGTTTTCCAATTAAGGCCGCCTTATAGGCGTGTGGAGATTTAAAGCCATAGATGCTCCACTAGGGAATTTTGGGAAGTACGCACATTTTCCAAGGTTGACTGGAAAACAATGCCTCCTTTTGCTACCTTGAAAGGCAGCCCCCTTACCATCAAGCATGACCTACAAGAAGTTTAAATACATGATGTGGGATTAAGCCAAACCAGAACAGTATATCTATTCCAGAAGGAACACACTCCCAACTGTAGACAGCACTGTTTTGACCTGGTTGGATCTCCTCAATGCCGAGTGAACTGGTTTGTCTGTGTGAGAGGCTATTGACTAGGGTCAGAAAGTAACAGTTTTCCTTATGGAGAGTTATATGCCTATAAAGCCAAAGATGCTCCACTAGGTGATTTTGCTAAGTATGCAAATACATTTTCCAAGGTGCTACATGGAAAAAATGGCTCCTTTTGCTACCTAAAAAGGCTTTCAAAGTAGGAAAAGGAGGCATTGTTTTCCATGTAACACCTTGGAAAACGTATTTGCATACTTCCCATAATAATTTGCATCTAAGAAATCTTCCTTCTTTATCAAACTATTGTAGATGTTCAAGCAGAGGCCTTTCTTTGCTGTTTTAGGCACATAGGGGATATTTATCAGTGTTTCTATGCCGGTTTCTGGCATAGAAGCATTGAAATAATTTAAATTTCTTTAAATGGTCTAGCTGTGGCAGGGTAACACCAGGTCGTTCCACAGGTGCGACTAGCCTGTGGTTGTATCCAAAGTCGAGGTACCTTCTCGTAAGACAGACTCGTGGTCAGGTCCAGGCGGCAGAGATGCAACGTCAAAGTCCAATCCGGGGTCAGCAACTGGAGGTCCAATCAGATGGGAACGGGAACAAAGGTACACAGGACACAGGAAAACAGGAATACAGGACACAGGAACTCAGGAGCAGGAACACACGAGAGCAGGAACGCCGGATACAGCGATCCCGCCCAACGGTTACTATAAGAGGCATATGCCTTACGATGTATTTGCCACAAGCGTGCACATACTTTAGCATACCCTGGTGCGCAGTATATAAATTTACCCAAAATATTTTATGTCTTTCAGGAACAACATTTCCTTACCACAGTAGGAATGCCAAACCCTGAACTTGACCTTGGCCTTATTCTTGGATTATCTCCCTGTCCTATAAATTGGATCTGTCATTGAATTCCTCTTGTTAGCCATCTCCCTGATCTTGATATACATTCTTACATGCCTTATCACACCTACTGCCACACAACCAGCACCATAGTCTAGAAAATAGGACCTTACCTCCTTGTTAGTGCAGGAAAATTTCATGAAGTTTTAGGCCCCTTCCACACTAGCATTTTTCACGCGCGAGTTCTGCGCGTGCTTTTGACGCGCAGAACTTGCATTGCACTCTGTCCCATTGTTTCCAATGGGTCTTTCCTCATTTGCGTTGTTTTGCACGCCCGTGCTTGCGTTTTTCCCGCCCCATTAAAGTCTATGGAGACGCATCAAAAATGCATTGCACTCGCAAGCATTGCTAGTGCAATGTGAGTGCAATGCGTTTTAAATGTATGGGTTGCTAGGTGACATGAATAATTCCCCTGCTCGCGATCGCGCATTTAATTTAAAAAACACAGTGAAGAACAGTGAAGAATAGAATAAAAACAGTGAACACAGTGAACACAGGATCATTTAAGTGAAAAACACAGTAAAGAACACAGTGAAGAATAGATTACAGATGTTCGGCACATCTGCTTACTTGTCGGGAGATACGCGCGGAATGGTGCGAACAAAATAGCATGTGAAGAACAATATATATGTGTGTAAAGAACACATTGCAGATGTTTCCATACATCTGCAATGTCTTCTTCACACATATATATTGTTCTTCACATACTATTTTGTACGCACCGTTCCGCGCGTATCTCCCGACAAGTATGCAGATGTGCCGAACATCTGTAATCTATTCTTCACTGTGTTCTTTAATGTGTTTTTCACTTAAATGATCCTGTGTTCACTGTGTTCACTGTTTTTATTCTATTCTTCACTGTTCTTCACATCTGCTAACTTGTCGGGAGAACAGTGATGAAAAGATTGTAGATGTTTGCATACATCTGCTAACTTATCTGAAGACATTCTTTTTCAATTAAATAAAAAATTTTATTCCCGAACCATGGTCCCTTTGAAAAAGTCCAATTGACTTAAAAAAACGCACGTGAAAAACGCACCGAAAACGCAAAAAAAACGCGAACAACACGCGCGTGAAAAACGCAAAAACGCTAATGACTCCAAGGAAAAATGGAACAAAAACGCAGCCAAAAAGGTCAGTTTTTCACGCATTGCACCCTGACGTGAAATGCAACGCTAGTGTGGAAGGGGCCTTACTCATTCATGTCTGTGAACATAATAAACATATACTGAATATGAACCTTTGTATGTACTAAATGAAGTACATTACATTTGCTTATACCTCTTCCATGGAGCTTCAGAGGAGCTTGGATTTGAGATTTCAATCTGACTAAGGAAAAGCTTGTGAAAAATGTCTACATCATCCTGTGAAATGAGAAGCATGATTTGTGCCTGCACCAATTGAGCATGGAAAAATAAAGTGGTTCAACATTTTTCTTATCAATAACCTCTTGGGTGATTTAAAGATTAGATTTTCGATATTTGCGGCATTGAAATGTAATCAGAATAGAGGAGGATTGTATAATATGAATGAGTGATGGAGTTAAAGCTAGAGACTTTAGGATGGTTTATAAAGGTTCCTGGAGATGAGTTTGAAAGGGATGTGTGTTATTATAACATTCTTATGTATATGGCCAGGGGGTGTCTAAAAATAAAAAAAGAACTCATACTTACTTTTGCCACTGCTCCCATGGCTCCTGTCCCTGACAGCTTCTGTTTGTATACAGAGAACGGCATCAAACGGCTGGTGATGACGCACATATACAGCTGTGCTCCTGCTACTTCATGATTAACTTATCTTATTACTGATAACTGTCTACTAAATGGCTAGGTGTTTGTGAAGTACTGGCTTGCTACCTCTAACCTTGTCAAAATCTAACATACTTTTATTATGGACCACTAGTGGCTTCTTGTATTGCACTTGTGATTCCCACCACTGGAGGCTGTTGTATTTGCCCTTGAATTTGCCCTTACCTAAGGCTACATTCACACTCCTCCTCCTCTCCCCGTACACTGCCGTTGCCCGCTACGGTACGGTACGGGCGGCAACGGCAGTGTACGGGGAGAGGAGGAGGAGGTGAGCGCAGCTCACCCCCGCCCCTCTCCATAGGAATTAATGGTGCACGGTGCCGTATTACGGCGAAAGATAGGACAGGTCCTATCTTTTTCCGGGTACGGACCGTTACTATACGTCCTCCATACGTTAGTGTGAATGTAGCCTAAGAGTGAGGATCTAAATCTAATGCATTATAAGGGCCATCTGTTAGTTTGAGTGACTTCCACACTTTCCTGTTCCATCTTGCTGTAGTCTACTCTTCTTTTAGTAATTGGTTTACTGGCCTGGTCCTTTTCTATAGGCAGCCTGGGCAGACAGTAGTGGAAACCTGTCTATCTCAGGACAACCCTACTTGTTGAACACCAAAGGATAGCTTTTATTTTGATGTGCCATGGCATCACTCTGATTGCATTTGCTACTTTGAGAACATGTAAAATCTTAAGGCCATATTGAATCATGTGGCTACTCTCTTTTTTAGTCACTTGCTATGCCCTTACATTGAGTGTTTTATTTTACATGTTTTTATCCAGTTATCATATTCAATAAATATGGGAAACTATAATAAGGTAGGTACTGTGTTTACTTTTTTTCCTGTTATTTATTCTGGTTTGTGAACAGTTTAAACCCTTGATGTGGAAATCAGCAGCCCTACATTCTATGAGAAGGACATAGCTGAACTACAGCAGGTGCAGAGAAGATCCAACAAGATAGTTAAGGGAATGGGTGGATTAGAGTACAAAAAAGAACAGTGAACCCTAATACTAAGTCCCCAAACTGTCACCTGCCTACTTATTGGGTCTACCCTAAAGTGTGGCCAATAACTGGGGGATGTTCCTTTCCTATGCAAATTTTAAACAAGTAACAAGACAGACAAAGATATAACACAAAGTAGAGGTCAACAATTTGAATCACAACTAGATAGCAAATACAGTAGGATAGTTGAGGATGTAGAAAATATTCAGAAACCAGGAGGAGCAAGAATAGCAGAATAAAAAAATAACAAATATAACATAGCTGGGAAGACAAATTATTTGACCAGTAAGGTGTTATGCTGTTTGGCAAAAAGACACCTATAGGCAGTATAATTATAATATATAAATCCAAAAAAGTCAGTTTTCGAAACTGGTAAATGTACCGGTTTCAATAGTAAGTCGGCACTATCACGTATGCAAGTATTATTAAATGGCAAGGGCAATTGGAATCACTGGGTGAATGGGAAGACTTTGTGTTGTGCTCAGCTTGAAAAATGGAGATATCCAGTAGTAACAATAAAAGAACAAAAAAGCGGCACTCACTAAACAAATCTTCTTTATTTCATATCAGCCATAAGACAGGGACGTAAAGCAAGGCACTGAAGATCAGCGACGGACCATTTTGCGCAGACCTGCCGTATAAATACTTAAATAAACAGTACAGAGAGATTTCTAACCATCTCACAGCTAGATCTGTAACAATGAGAAAAACCTTTATCAAATAGAATTATGTGATAAGAGAAACTGTGGGCATATTTAAAAGTGACCTGGGGCTCTTTCCTAAAAATAAAAATTACCTTGTTCTGGAGTGACACTATAGAATCACAGTTCCTACTTAATGGACCTGCCTCTCTATTCACTCTTTTATACTATCATGCTAGTGATGATGATAATTACAGTGTGACAATTACATTTTTCATTGGTTAGCATACAATCATTTACATGTATATTCTCAACTAATTTATCATATTACATCAAAACAATTGCATTAGAGATATTTAATTTTTGTTGCTTATCTTATAAAACAAACATTATTTTCAGCAATGAAACAAATGTTCTTCGATGTTATACCATACCTATATATTACCAATATAATTCAGCCTAGAATAGACCCAAGGATTTCAACACTAAATATTGTACTCAACCAAAGAAATCCAAGACAGCACACAAATACATTGTCAGTAGCAGCATATTTTTATTAGATAACAAATCTAAAAAGAGGAACAACACATAGAAAATAAAGGGCCCACATAAGGTCACAATGTATACTAACAAAATATATGTGGGGATTCACTCCTACTACTCTGAAGTTATAGACAGCTAAGCGAGAGGCCAGTATGAAAGACCAAAGGAGCCGATCCCTGGCACGTGTTTTGCGTGGGCCCTTTATTTTGTGTGTGTTGTTCCTTTTTTATGTGGTTTTCGATTTCTTATCTAATAAACATATGCTTTCACTGACAATGTATTTGTATGCTGTCTTGGATTGGGTATGCTTTGGTTGGGTATGAATGTTATATTGTAGTCATATAAATAGTTTGGGATGTTTAACAAATTTAGTGGTTTTAAAAAAATAGTAGAAATGCACATTAAAGGCAATGTTTATTCCTTGTGATAATTGAAAACATTAAGCATTGTCAGAATGACAACTGAGTAAACATTACCATTAATGTACATTCCTGCAGCCTTCTGAGAGCCACACAAGTTCATCCAAGCTTCAAAACTATTTATATTGAAAAAAAAGTTGTTTTTTGTTGGTTTCATAAGAAAGGAAACCAAAATCAAAATATTACAACATCGTGTTATTGTTTCTCTGTAAAAGGAATAGTCATGCCTGTAGTGCCAAAAACTTCCTGTTTCTGTAATGCTGTGGATGTAAAACCTCTGTGACACTGAATGAATTTGACATTTGTCTGCCTCTAAAGGCATCATCTGATTGATCTCCAGGTTTTCACCCTTAAATCTATGATTGGCGATTTGACCTTTCCTGTACAGAGACCACCAGGGCATTACCTCTTAGGGCTCATGCAGTCCGCATGCTGTCCCGTATGTCAGCCCGGACAAAGGCCCGTATGTCTGTCAGTCCGGCCTCACAGACTGCACATAGTGCAGCTGATGGAAATCCTTCCATTATACCAAAATATTATGCATAAACTTCTTGTCTACCAGGGCACTACCTCTTAGGGCTCATGCAGTCCGCATGCTGTCCTGTATGTCAGCCCGGACAAAGGCCCGTATGTCAGTCTGGCCTCACAGACTGCACATAGTGCAGCTGATGGAAATCCTTCCATTATACCAAAAAATTATGCAAAAACTTCTTGTCTACCGGCCAGACTTGAAGTGTTTTTTTGCACTTACTAGTTGGATAATTTGCCTTAAAAGGCCTGAGCACCAGAACGCCTCCTTCAGTGCAGAACTTTGTGTTGCGTGAAGCATACTGCAGCCACGCCACAAACCGTCGTGTGCGGCACAAATGTGGTGCATACCCGTTTCAACTTAAAGAAGGTGCAAACTGGGCAATGGTACTTAGTAATTGTGTTGCATTCTTTTTACATAAATATACCTTTCAAGCTTTTTTTATTTCAGAAATGAACAGAGTTGATGATAATAGTAGACTTAGTAATATACTTCATTAAGTAATGGAATACAGATTTTCATGAGTCGATTTTATTCTTTTTCCTGTAGTGAGCATTGGGTCCTCTGTGATTAACTCTTTCCATGCCTAGCAGATATTTCCATTTTATTAAGCTCTCTAAAGAGATTGGACTATCTAGAGACTGTAAGAGATAAAAGTCATTAGCGCTTTTATCAGACTCCTTTAGGACTTGTTCCTTAGCCTGTTACCATTTACTGAAGTCTTGGAATAAAGAAACTGTAAGTTTGATGCTCTACATCTTGTCTCCACATGTGATCCCTGGCTGCCACTAACATCATGGGCTTCCCTTCTATCATCTACCATTCCTACACACACATACACCAGGAGTGCCCCAGAGGGAATCCTTCTCTCTCATTTCGGCCTCCCCATCTTCTTGCATCCCCTACTGGAGCTGTCTGGTATGGATGAGGCCTGTTATACCTGTACCAAGCGATTGTGACAAATCTAGCGCTAGGCCACGCTAAAACCAGACACTCAGATACCAGAGGAATCCATTTTGTCACGCCCCAGTAAAAGGATATGGCAATATCTATTTCTAGAGTTTCAGAGAATGTAAATGACTCTTTTTACTATTTAGCATCACAAACAAATTAGCATTTCATCACTTCACTGATATTAAGCTACACTATATTACAATATATAATCCTCCTTTATGCACTAGACTAGCAAGTAACCCCTTTACCACTCTGCATGAATATTACCCATAAATATCCCTTATTATTTAGCATTTTACTGTTGTCAGGGTTCGGGTCAATGGACCCCCTAGACCACCATGGGAGATGGTACTAGCCAACACCTAGATGCAAAGCGGGATGGTCTTGCTATGGCAGGGTGTCACCAGGTTGTTCCACAGGTACGACTAGCCCACGGTCCAAGGTCACAATGGTGCGAGGTCACAACAGGAATACAGCAGGGCAGGAACAAGGAACAACCTAGGGAGCACAGGAGGCTTTCAATATGGCCAAGTAGCTAAAAGATCTGACAGGGAATCCTGGGAATAGCCGGCCTTTAAGGAAACCCGTCAATCAGCGGTGCGCTGTCCCTTTAAATCTTCGAGTGCCAGTACGTGCGCACTCTAGGGACTGCGTGTGGGCCTGGCCAGACGGGAGTAGGAGAGGTGAGTTTGAAGCGGGGACCGGGGCAGCAACAGGTGTGCCAGAGATCCGTGACATGGATTGCGGGGGCACCTGTGACAACTTTGATATCATTTAGACCTAGAAAATTGGTGGATATTGTAGAAATAGAAACCTTCTATTATTGTGTGTGCCATATATGGCAATTTTACAAGATGCTGGCACTCTATGATACTTTTAGAAGGATGCTGCATGAAGGTATACTTTGGGCATTTGTCTATAAAAATAATAATCATTTTATTTATAAAGCACCAACAAATTCCGCAGGGATATACAAATCATAGGGCTATAAACGAAGCCTTAAACTATTCTGCATTTCTATATACAGCATCAGTTCTAAGTTCTGAATGACATATGAACGCCCATGGAACAGGAGTGGATACTTCTAGTATTCTCATGGTCACCTAATCCAACCACGATTTAGATACTGTCCTGTATAGTTAATGAAAAGACACCTCTCCAGCCATGAAATCCTCATACATGTGTTGCTACTCCCAACATACATGTATACAAGAGCCAGGAGCATTCCTAGGGTGGGAAAAGATCAGGGACATGGGACCCAAATCATGTGTAATGCCCACTCCTGTACATAACACCCTCACATTTGGTTGTGCCAATAAGACATTACTGATGGTACAGGAAACACAGGAGAAATCCCTACTTGCATGCAGTGACTGCAGCTGACGCGTCCTCCATCTTTTCCATTAGGCCATGCATCACCACATCTTAAGTTTCTCATTGTCCCTACATCTTGGTTCCCTGACAGTGTTATTACTCTCCCCCAAATAATGTAAGGCTGCTGTCACATGTTTGCCTTGCATTAAAAAATGCAAGACACCAGGTGCTCATTACCAGTCCGATTGGTTTTCGCTGGAAATGCATATTCGATCAAACCAAGGCCCATCCTAGTGCCATGTGAACGCGCCCCAAGAAATGTGCCCCACACAGTTACCCCCCATAATGTGTCCCCCACAGTTACCCACAGTAATATGCCCAACACAGTTGCCCCCAGTAATGTTCTCTACACTGCAACCCCCAGTAATTTGCCCTACACAGTTTCCCCCAGTAATGGACCCCACACAGTTACCCCCCATGTTCTCCCCTACCCTTAGCCCCTATCATGTTTCCCCTTCACTAGTGAGGTAGTGCAGCTCTGTGCACTGCTTTCTCCTGCAGGTACCCTGATATCATCACACAGTAACCCCCAGTAATTTGCCCTACACAGTTTTCCCCAGTAATGTACCCCACACAGTTACCCCCAGTAATATGCCCCACAGAGTTACCCCCAGTAATGTTCCCTACACAGTAACCCCCAGTAATTTGCCCTACACAGTTTCCCCCAGTAATGTGCCCCACACAGTTACCCCCCATGTTATCCCCCTACTCTTAGCCCCTATCATGTTTCCCCCTCACTAGTGAGGTAGTGCAGCTCTGTGTACTGCTTTCTCCTGCAGGTACCCTGATATCATCACAGGTCCTGCAGCCTCCGGGTAGTAGTATTCTTCCAGAGGCTAGAACCTACAGGAGAAAGCAGTAATGCACACTTTCTCATCACAATCTCATCAGATCGTGATGAGAGTGGGGAGGAATGTGGGGATAAATGTCGCGCTGACCTGGGGAGATCCAGGGCTCCGGACAAAATATCCGGGCACAGTCAAGAGCTATAGAGCCAAGACTCCTCTTCAGACCCAGACAGCTGAGAGTTAAGGTGGAGGCAGGAGGCCAATCCTGTTGGTATTGCTACAAGGGGCTCAGTTTCAGGTCCCCTACCCTAATTGCTGTCACCCATATGTTTTGGTCACATTGACAACTAAACTGGTGATAGTCCAGAATCAGTCTTAGTATGGAATCTGCGACAGTTTAACAACGTCTAGTGTATATTCACTTTATAGATTTTAGACATGGTTACTAATAGGGCTTAGTACACATAATTACTCTTCTTTTTGCATTGTACATTGGAAAATATTTTATTTCTGTATAAATGAACATTTATATTTTGAGATTTGAAAGTGTCCTAAATTGCTTTCAAAATATCTGCCTTATGTGCAGCCTCATTGTTGTGCAAGAATTCCAAGCCTTCATAGAATTTTGTGAACTATTATTTTAGGAGTCTGGTTTCTTGAAAACTTGTTTTGTGTTAATAATTTAACCTTTGTTCGACACATCCCTTTCCTAAACTGTAGCTTTGGGTTATAAGTGGGGGGAAGGGGTTGGGAGGTCAGAGCTTCTATGTCCCCCAGGGCCCAGTTAAACAAAGTGGCTAAACCAGATGAGGTGCAACTGTCATGTCATTATGAAATCGAATCCTCTTTGATGATGCAGAATTCTTAAGCATACAAAATCTGCTCAGTGAACTAAAGTGTAACTGTAAAGTTACAATACTTTTACCAAATTATTATATGTGATCCCCCCTTTGAAAACAAACAAAACAATGCCTACTTTGTGCTTCTCCTTTTCTTTCCAAAGTTATGCCATTTTCTGTTCTGAAAATGTTTGACAAAAACCTTCCTCACCAGAGGTGAAGTGGGCGGAGACTAATGTCTGTCAGTCTATGCCCTCAGGCTGAGGCCAGTCAGTTTACCCACACATCCCAAAATGCCATGTGTTCTCTCTCCAAGTAATGTAGCATTGAATGCATTTAGTTTCCCACAAGTAAATCCACTGGACACTACACAGTGCACATACAGGATGTATATGGTGACAGCCTGGCAGCTTCCATCACATAGAGGAGCAGGGAGCATGTCATTAGTAAAAGAAATCCAGTTACATGAAGTCTATAGCCTGTGCTGTGTGAGCACTATGGGTTAATAGATTATCAGCACAGAGCTGTTACTGGCGATGACAAGGTGGGGGAGGGGAGCAGCCTGGGATGGAGGGACTAATAGGTAATAGGGAGATCTTGTACCTCAATATTCTGTGCAGGAGACATCTGCATTCACTGTCTTGGACACAACCAGCACTGCTGCATACATTGTCACATGACCTCCTCCCCTCTGAGCAGGAAACAGCCCCCCCCCCTTCCATGAAACAGACTGAGAAACAAAGTATTAACAAAGTATGGACAGAGTTTGTAGCACATGGAGTTGAGCCAGCCATTACAGCTCTGATTTACTCTTTAAAGGCCCCTTTTTGCCTGATCCCTCTTAATTTTCAAAATGGGTTTGGCAAGTAATATCAAAGTTTACAAAGGTAAGCACAATCCCAAATAGGGTCACCCATACTGTACATAACCTAATAAGCTTCGGATAGGAAAAGCAAATTGCTACATGGACTGTTCAACTATAAAAAAAAACTGTTTAAACCATTAATGGTAGACTATATTAGGAGAAAGGGGAAGGAGCTTAACAAGGCAAACACAACAGATAAAAAATAAAGGAAAAGGAGCAGAGCAAAAGGGAACCTGTGTAAAAGTCTACATGTTCATTGCTATAACTAAGTTTCTCCATTCATATGATGTTTTATGAATAACTTATTGGCCATTTGGCAAACACTTAGATGGATGGACAGGAGGGTTTAACTCGTCTGGGACCACCCACTGACGTCTACAGTCCCGAGTCTGCAGCAACGTCTTTAGCGATGTGGGAGCTTGAATCATTAGCGGGAATGTGAATAGAAGAAGGATGTGAGAGAGGGTTTGGGCTGAATAGCAATAAACGGGGGGAAGAGCCTCTCATGGATTCAAAAAAGCAGGTGCCCATTACCATTTTAAAGGTGAAACCCTAGGGACTTGTGTGCGCAAGCTGCCAGGGAGCCAGGTAAAGTTTAAAAGAGCATAATTCTAAAACTAAGTACTGAACAGAAAAGATAAAAACATGATTGCTATGTACTGTTCAGTGTCTGTTGGAACCTGTGACCAGTGACAAAGAGCCCTCTGTTGACAGGTTCAATTTGAAAGTTGGTTTTAGAAGTAAGGAGGCGATAGATAACAAATATAAGAAGATTACCACAGTCACAGTGCACAAGCCTCCCTGTCTTATCATGCTAGAATTTGATCGTAGATTTAATTAAATGGGAATCTGTCATTAGGAGCTCCTTTTCTGGTTCCCCTATGTTCCCATAGAGATGATAGTTTACCTTTCTGTATGCAGAGCTGTGTCCGTAGCCCCATGGGAGTGGCTAGTGAGGAGTAGAGCGGAAATATATGAAGTCCTGAGGGTGGAAGCAATGGGGCGGAGGAGATGTGGGGGAAATGAGAGGTTTTTCTAATTTGAACTCAATGCATTATGGATCAGTTTCCTAGGGCGGGGGGGGGCATTCCTCACTGGTCACTCCCATGGGACTAGGGACACAGATCTACATACAGAAAGGCAAACTTTCATCTAACTTATCCTTTTTTTTGGAAAAAGACAGTTTTACTATAAAAACACTTTGGCAATGTACACACTATTCACTATAGGAACATGGTTCCCTTTAAACTCTATTTTTAGTTGAGTGATTCATAAACATCTGAGTTGTTCCATAGCTTTACATTTCCATGACAGTTATCAAAGCAGGATGAAGACGAGCAGAGCTGATTTACTCATTTACCTACTGAATTCTCATCCAGCAAGATGTAATTGTTGCATTAGCATATCTTTGTACTAATACTTTGTACTTTCCCAGCTAGTAAAACATAATAGCCACCAATTGCTCACTTTAACTTTTTATTAAAAGTAAATATACTATCCTTAGAAATACTACTTTCCATGCTTAGTTATATATTCTTAAAGGAGCTATACAGTCGATAAATAATATTTTAAAAGCAGCTGAGCATAGTAAAATAGTAAAAACAGAAAACATGAGCAGCAGGGGAGTTCTATTATTTTCTAATGTGCTAATTTTTGCTCTAAATCCAAATGTGTTCTTCCCTACCTTCCCTCTTGATTGTAAATAGACTTTTCTTCAGTATTGGCAATGGTTACAGACCACACCCTTATTTCTTATCCAGATATGTTAAAGTGACTTACTGATGCCCTTTTGACAACCAACGCTAAGGCTTGTGGCTCCAGCTACCCTCCCAAAGCTATACCCCGACTACATGTAATATGTCTCAAAAATTTGAGCTAAGGGGTGGGAGGGCATATTTTTAGTATTTCTTGGCTATTGGAGAAGACCTTGGAGACTACCTTGGAGAAGACTTTGTGCTCCTGTAGTGTGGTTCATTTTATTAATCACTTTTTACTTAGTGTAGTAGCTGAGGAATGCACTTAAATAAGTCTCACCATCAGGTTTGGGCATAAATTAACCACCAGCATAGTATCGTTTTAAGTTGAGCAGACTTACAGGCTGGTATTTTCATTGTGATACAGATTGCCATTGCTGAGATAAGCGATTTATAAAAATATTCAAATTAGGCTCTGGCACTCCAGAGTGTCTCTGCCCTCCTGTGTGCATAATTCCCTCCTCCGTTCCTTTCCCGAAGTCTTCATTCAGTGTATCATGCAGATACACATCTCACGGCCAGGAGAAGGGGAGAAGGAGGAGGGAATTATGCACACTGGAGGGCGTGCATAATTATGTGAGGAAGGAGCTCCAAGCCGATAAATAGAGACACCCTGGAGTGTCAGAGCCTAATTTGAATATTTTTATAAATTGCTTTTCTCAGCAATGGCAACATTTGTTGGAAAAAGAAGATAACAACTTGTGTCACTATGAAAACACCAGTCTTTAGTGTGCTCAGCTTAAAAATGTAATAATAGGAAGTAATTGATGTTTCATTACTATCTATTCTATTTGTCACTGGTGACCCCGCGATCCATGTCTCGGGTCACGTGGGCACCCACTGCTCTGCTGTGCCGCGCTGTGCCCCTGCTCCCCATCCGCCGGTACTCATCTCTCCGGGCTCCTGTTTCTGCGTCGGTCCCGAGTAGGTCGGATCTTCAAGTCATTTCCTGAAGTGAAAGCCCTCCTGTGTTTAATAGAGTTCCAGCGTTCTCAGGTTTCCTCCTTGTGTCTATTCTCCAGTGTTCCTCCGAGTTCCCGTGTTCCTGTGGCATTCCTGTGGTGGTCCTGTGTTCCTGTGGTGGTCCTGTGTTCCTGTGGCGGTCCTGTATTCTGGTGGTCATTCTGAGGTCCTGCCATCCTTTAGTTCTGCCATCCCGAGGTCCTGCCATCCTGAGGTTCTGCCTACCCGAGGTCCTGCCTACCCTGCTTCCCTACCTTTGTTGCCACCATGCACATAGTCGCAATCGTGTAATGACCTGGTGGCTTTCCGCTGCTGCAAGAGCATCCCGCTTTGAGTTCACAACTTTAGTCCCAAGAGACTCATCCACACCCCTGTGTGTGACAGTGAGATCCGGCCATGGACTCCGCCAAGGCACTGCCCTTCCCAGAGGCCACTCCTGGGCTCCGACCTTCCTAGAGGCCGCTCCCGTGTGTCAAAAGCCGCTCCAGTCTCCTGTGTGCCAAGAGCCTCTCCAAGAGTCGCTCCAGCCTGCGGCCTCCCAGGGGTCAACCTAGCCTCTGCAGCTTACCAGCGCTGCTCTGGCCTCCCGAGGGTCACTCCAGCTTCTGGCTTCCCAGGGGCTACTCCAACCTCCGGCCAAAGGACACTCCAGACATCTCCAGGATAGCCTCAGCTTGTTCCATGCCAGGTCCAAGCACCTTGTCAGGGTTTGTCCTATTTCTGCATTCCTTCTCAGGTGTCCGACCCCCGAGAAGAATTGGAGGAGGTGAAAGAAGAAGTGGGGGCTGAAGAAGAAGAAGAGAAGTGGGGCCTTAAAGGGGTGGTACTGTTACGGCTGACCCCGCAATCCATGTCTCGGATCACTGGGGCACCCCTTCTCTGCTGTGCGGCACCATGCCCCTGCTCCCCCGCTGGTACTCACCTCTCTGGGCTCCTGGATCTGCGTAGTTCCCAAGTAGGCCGGATCTTCAAGTCATTTCCTGAAGTGAAAACCCTACTATGTTTCCTAGTGTTCCAGCGTTCCCAGGTTTCTTCCGTGTGTCTATTCTTAAGTGTCCCTCCTGTCCATAGAGAAGCAAAAAAAATAGACAAAATGGAGTTGCAGAACTCATATAGATAGGTGAAAAGGAAGAAGAGTCATCAGATTAAATTTGCAATGTAAGAAGCATCTTATAGTAGATTAATGGGAAGTCCAAAGATACATACTGTACATTTTGGCTAAAATATAAAAACTTAACCCCCGATTCGGCTTATACTCGAGTCAAGGAAAAAAAACTGTACTCACCTTCCGACGTCATACTATGTGCGCCGGCATCAGCACACAGTATGATGTCAGCAAGCGGCTGACGTTACGATCCCTGCGACAGATGTCGCAGGGACACGGAGAAGTTACCGGAGCATCGATCAATTGAAGAGGACTTGCAGGGGGGGCGTTGGAAGGTGAGTACACTTTTTTTGTTGTTGTTTTTTGCAGGCTATATACTCCAGGGGGCTGGCAAGCTACATATTCCAGGGGGCTGGCAGGCTACATACTCCGGGGGGCTGGCAGGCAGAAGTGATACTACAAAACCCACTGATTAATATTTTGAAGTTTTGCAGGAATAAAAAAATACTTGAGTCCTCCCTCTTGTGACTACTTACAGGACTCTTTGCAGTTGAGAAACCATAGATTTTATACGGGAGCAATTGTGATGGGATGGCCCGTAATCAACATGTATATAGATTGATGGGGCTATCAGGATGCTGAATAGCAATAAATGGCACTGTAGCTATTCATGGGCATCATTTTCCATATTTAAGATCTATAGACTTCGAAGTTTGGGACCGATAAAGAGGAAATAATGTATAATACTAATACTTGCAAGGAAGTGACTAACCATCTTAATTTAATGAACATTAAATCCTACTTGAAGCTCCTATATCACTGATGGAACCAGAGAAGTATTTGGCAAGATCATATCTAAATAAGTAACTGGGTATCAAGAACCTTTGTTGGCAGATTTATTGGAAGTCTTACATGGCTCATTAGATAAAGATCAACTACAGTATTTAACAAAGGAATCATCATTATTCTCATTTATAATTTTGTGGAAGACATGTTTTATATGAACCAATCTATTTAACCAAATTAGATGCAAAATATTAGCTAAAGGCCTTTAAACGCCAATTGTCACAAATTACCGTTTTTAAGTCCATTTCAGTGTGTAACAAACAAGGTCATTGGTTGGGTGATTGAAACTATTACAAAATATAACAGATACTATATTACTGGTAACTCATTATTCTACGTAAAAAATGCAATTTTGTTACTGAATGGCTAGTTAGGCTATTCCACAATGTAGTCAAGAAAGGCGGCACTCACCAATATAGTTACAAACTTACTTTATTGAAAGATGCAGCACATGAGAAACAGCAGTGCATACCTATTAAAAGGAAACCTACCACCACAGATCTACCTATAAATGTAGATCGGGTGGTAGGTGCATCTATTGGACGTGAGGATACCCCTTTTAAGGGCTAATCCTCATGTCTCCACAATCTTTTAAAACTTTTATTACCCTAATATCAAGGGCGTGGAGTAGACGGAGCTGAGGTTACACAGCACAGCTACTCCATGCCCCAGTAGCCTCTTTGATCTTCCTACCAGAAATCTTCGGCGTGCATTTATGAGGCGCTGCGCGCCCTTGTTCGCGGAGCCTGCTATCTGCGCTTGCACTGCAGTTAACGCTAATGCTGTCCAAACCAGAGGATCAAAGGAGTAACAATAAAGCTTATGTCAAAACCAGGAGAGTATAAATTAAAACAACTGGTAAATGGAGGTAAAGAAGACAAGCCAGAGTCAGGACAACAGGGGAAAGGTAGTAAGCAGAGAAAGGTGCAATGAGTTTAGAGAGACTACAGTAGGTGAGTCATAGAAGTGACAACAGGCAAAGCTTTTGTGCCATCTTTAAATAGCAGCTAAGTGCTTATAGCAGTCAGTACAGATTTTAGGTTCAGCTCATAATCAGCAAGGACTGTATGATGGCATGAATATTATACCCTTACTAAGCATCGGCAACAACCAGTCTTACGTATGTATCCGCAATATATTTTGTGCAAACGTGACACTATGAGGCGCATGTACCTTTGTTAGGCATTGGCCTCCTGTCCCGTTTTTCTGCTGGTCAGATGTGTCTTTGGAGTATGGATTTGTGACTTTTTAACTTTAACATCTGGATTCAGGTAATAACTTGGAGAACACTGCAGAAAACTGGACAATGGTGAACTTTTAACTTAACCATCTGGAATCAGGTGATAACGCAGAGGACACTGCAGAAAACTAGACAATGGTGAACTCTGAGGATGTCATAGGTAAATACATTAAAATAATGTCAGAATTCTAGAATATAAATTACAGTTAAAGGTACAATAAAAAAAACACTTCTCAATAACACATATAAAAACAGCAATAATTGGCCTCTGCATTGACCAAAGGGAAAAAACATAAGACACATTAGACATTAGGATGTATATGATTTTGCCTCTATGAATACAGTGACTAAACAGTAATGATTGCATATAATCCTACACATTTTACAGGTGCGCTGTCTATCATCCATCATTCAATAAAACAAAGTGACAGCTTCCATGACCAGGGTATACCATTCCCCTCAGGCTTGCCGCAAACGCATTATATGTAACATTTAACTACTTTACAGCTGGATGACTCATGTTCTAATAATGGGAAGAGGACACTTCCATGTGAATTTTTAGATTGTCTATGTGTTTTGTAAACATGTCATTGAGAACAGTTCTGGTCTGGTTTAATCTGGGTTGTCTACTTCATATAACCAGCCACTGGCACCATATCTACATTTCTCTGTAGATGGAAGATAGTATTTATTGAATATTCCAATGAAAAGTCACTTGTATTTGCTAAGCATGGAGACACACATGCTGGGTCATTTATCTTTAGTCTGGAAATGTGTACCCATCCATTTATCAAGGGATCTTGTTTCATTTATCTTAGATGGTGATAAATCTGTTACCAAATAAGTGAGTTTTCCGTCAACTTTTTTTAAAAGGTCCACAAAAGTCTTATTTTTCTGGGCAACCACTTCTAAGCATCAAAATGTGTGACTTTTTGCAGCCATGTGATGTGAAGATTTTCTGGACATATGTGCTGTATCCAAGCATTAGAAAGCAAAAACAGTTTGCAAAAATATGTAAATCTGAATGCAAACCATTAAAACGGGAGACCCATAGAATTCAATGAGAAGGCACTATATGCAAAAACAGGTCATTTGAGATTATAGCCAAGCAAACACAGCACTAACAAAAAAACACATAAAGAACACATAAAGAAGAGACCTCAGTTATCTACAAAACAGGTACAAAAACATGGACTGAAAAAGCATTTATGGGCTTACCCTATTTACTAACCATATACAAATGATAATATCATGAGGACTATTAGCACATGTTCATTCAGGTATGGTCCATTTCACGCAAGTGGTGCAGAGTTCTATTAGAGTTTTGTCAGTGAAAGACTTACATTTTCCATCAGATTCCTGTTCAGTGTCTCAGTTTTTGAAAAAAAAAAACACATGACAGTTTTCTATAGCAATGGATCAGTGAAAAACACATTGCACTTGCATGTATCTCAGAGACATACATGCATCTCTATAAACTTTTACAGTGTGTTTATCACTACCTGCATGTGTTTGTAAAAATACATATCTGAAAAAGATCATTGAATACAATGGGGCACATTTACTTACCTGTCCTGCGCAATCCCCGAAAGTGCATTGTTCGATCAAAATGCACAACTATCGCGATTCAAGAAGATTGTGTGCCCGATTTCCTGCATGTGTCGCTTCCCCGATCAGCCCCGCCGGAGTTCACCCTTTTCTTCCCGGTGTATGTAAGTGCTTGATCTTGCGACAAAATTGAAAGTTAAATTCTGCAGTTTGTCTGAATCAGTCGGATCGTCCGATGGCCGCCCCCCAATTTCTGTTGCATGATGTGATGCGCCAAAATTCGAACGCATTCTGAATGCCTGTCCCAGCGACACAATCCCCGAAAACAACGGAAAACCAGATGGAAATGCGACCGTGGGACCTTTAGTAAATAAGCCCCAATGGGTCAGTGTTTAGTGCAAATCCCACACATCAGATACACACAGGTAAAAAACAGTCATGTAAAAGGGATTTAAAGAGATATTCCCACGAAGATAAAATTTTTAAATATACTCAGGATAAAATAACACATTCTCTTATTCATTATTAACAAAAATACAGTATTTCACAGATATAATTCCAACCTGTCTCTATCAGTCCTAGTATATACAATTTTGGTTGCCCCAGGATCTGATTGTAAATCTTCTGACTATGATCCGGCAGGACTCACAGAAATATCGGAAACACCAAAAAACGTAACTTTTATTAATTCCCTTTTAAAAAAGAAAAAACTAGAGTTTTTTCTTGGACATTTGTCCCATTTATAATAACAACATACAATAATAGTGTCCTGGTAGGTTCAATATTTGTTGGGCCAAATTCAGACCCAGGACTCTATTTATTCCATAAATATGGATACACTTGTGGTATATATAGATGGTTACCCTGTACTGATACGTATATAACAATTATTTTGTTTTCGACTGTTAGTTCTACCACCAGCTCAGGGGCACGGCAATGGGGAGCCCGTGCGCCCCCACATACGCCAATTTGCTCCTGGGCTGGTGGGAGGACAAGGTCGTGTTTTCAGAGGATGCGATACGGTGGACAGAACACATTGTGTTCTGGACACGATATATTGACGACGTATTTTTGATTTGGTCTGGGACCTGTGGGGATTTCACAAATTTTATGAAGTATCTCAATGTAAATGAAATAGGGCTAAAGTTTACGTCAGAGATTCACAAGATAAGTATATCTTTTTTGGACATCCTCATAAGTAGAACAAAAAACAACACTATCTCTACCACACTGTTCCGTAAAAAAACAGCAGGCAACAGCCTTTTACATTGGAAGAGTTTCCACCCCTTACCCCTTCGGAGGGGAATCCCTAAGGGCCAATTTCTAAGAACAAGGCGGAATTGTTCGAGTGAGGCCTCATACACGGAGGAATATTTTAAGCTAGGCGAGAGATTCCGGTCACGTGGATACCCTCGTAAGGTCATCCAAGAAGCACAAGATGAGGCATCCAAAACTCCCAGATTACCGTTATTGACCCCCAAAATAAGAACAAGTGACCAGACTATGAGAATTATCGGGACTTTTGATGTTGAACATGAGGAGATAAGACACATTTTTGATAAGTACTGGGTCTTACTCTCAACAGATCCCGATTTGAAAGACATTCTCCCAGAAAGACCCGCAATTACCTATCGGAGGGGTAGAAATATCCGAGATAGGATTATCAGGAGTCATTTCACCCCCCCCCCCCCCATCACCACAAGGCACCTGGCTTACAAATAGACAGGTAGGGACATTCAAGTGTGGGAAATGCAAGGCATGTAAGTGGGTAAGAAGATGCTCCACTTTCAGGACACCAACTCAGGAAGGATTTTTAAAGCAAGAGATTTTGCGAACTGTCGCACTCCTCAGGTGATATACCTTTGTACATGCGAATGCGGTATGAGATATGTGGGAAAAACAATAAGGGAATTTAAAACCCGCATTTTAGAACATATAAGAGATATATCCAATGCACGCAACAAACCATTGGCAAGACATGTAATTGATCACCATGGTGGGAGTAGTAGATGTACTGACTTTCTAGTACTGGAAGTTGTACCTATGTCTATACTTAGAGGAGACTGCGATAGAAAATTACTGAAAAAAGAAACGGAATGGATTTACCGCCTTAAGACTGTCTCTCCTATGGGACTTAATGAACAATTAACATATGCTGCATTCATATAACCGTATTGTTGTTCCTCCCTTTTTCCTTTCTCCGCCCATAATGGATACACGACTGAATAGAACTAACCTTGTACCCGGAAGTTACTGACCGGGTTCACGCAAGCACAGGAGCAATCCACACACGCTAAGAGGAGATACTTTATAAGGAGATCGTAAAGCTGAGGGAAGGTCACGTCCAAACAATCGTGCCCAGGCATCGGCATCCATACATGCAAGCTAAGTATCCTGCCACCCGTTACTTTTTAGGTGTTCCTATGAAGATATAAAATGTAACACTTCTTTGGGGATGGTGCTAGAGGCTAAGGGACATGTGCAATATAGCACATCGATATAGTATCTAATCATCTGCACAATAGCACTTTGGTTTTGAAATACTTTGGCTAGTGCAATACCTTTGGATGATTTGAAATCCTTCTTTCCCTTGTATATATCTGTCCTCTATGAAATTCCACACCATGAATTAAATGTATATATTATGAATTGAATGTACTATATGGGCAAGGGTGCAATTGATGGTTATGCATTGGAGGATATAAAATTATTCGAGCTTGCTTTATGCTGGGTCCGAAAATAGATGGTTACCCTGTACTGATACGTATATGAGACGCAGATGCACTTTATGATTGTTTCCTTTGGTTTTGGTGTCTGCTAACCATGTGGTACCGTTTTGTAATTATCAACACATAATGGTATAAACGATGTGGCACTATTTATAACTTATCATATTGGGCAAGTGCAATACTGCATATAAGCACCTCTTATACATATACGTATAAATTGGACGAATGACATCTTGATACACTTTCATTATTTTTGTAAAGAGACTACTTCCGCTTTCCCACAGTGAGACCCCTGAGGAGCCGCACTACCCCAGTGGCGAAACGCATAGGGTTATTGGGTCTAGGTGATTCATGTCATATAGACACATACCACAAGTGTATCCATATTTATGGAATAAATAGAGTCCTGGGTCTGAATTTGGCCCAACAAATATTGAACCTACCAGGACACTATTATTGTATGTTGTTATTATAAATGGGACAAATGTCCAAGAAAAAACTATCGTTTTTTTCTTTTTTAAAAGGGAATTAATAAAAGTTACGTTTTTTTTAATTTGAATTAGTTGGAAACAAAAATATGTCGCCTTGCTGACAGGCTGAGTGTCAGGCTCTATGAATTCTATGATCCAGCAGGGCAGATTCTTCTCATGAATAGCTTCTTTTTTGTGCTAGCTGCAGTGTGCTGTCTGCCTCCAAAAGAGACTTACTCGGCAAAGTTATAGCTGTTATACTTGAGATATAGTAGAGCTGGAGTGTGTCATTGTGTTTAATATCCATCTCATGGATCTCATCATCTCTCATCTCTAATCTGTCTAAATTCTATTTTTCGATGTGTCAGATACTAGTAGAATGTTTAGAAGCTAAATGAAAGTGTATATAAACCCTGGACCCTGATAATTTAAGCACATTGTCAGCATACAGCATCTAACAGCACAGAGGAATCATGAAATGTCTGTTTAGAGAGTCCTCACCTACACTCTGGAATTTTACAATCACCACAATGAATGATAGGAGCTGAAACTGCAACAAAACTGAGTAAAATTATAAAGTAAGGGTGTTATAAATGATCTCTATTTTGTAAACATCAACAGGGGATTAAAGTTTGAGAACGTTCTTTCACGGGCAACCCCTGTAAGTGCCACAGAAATGTATTCAAGAAATGTAATAATATCTTCTAGAAATGGAGCAAATGAATCAGTACCTATATGTTGCTATATAATATGCATTATATATATATATATATGTATATATATATATATATAATGCACTGAGGAATCTTTATGTATTACTCTAAGAATATATTCCATTCTCGAAGACACAAAAACTGTATTAGTATTAGTAAGATTTTGTATTGATTGGTTTTCTTTAGTTCAGACCCAGAGAGTTCATTGAATGCTTATGCTTCTTGACGTGCAAGGTGCTAAGTTTGCCACTTGAAAACTCAGGGCTGCTTATTCCATTGCATTGTTGAAAGGAAGGAATAGAGGAATAGTGCAGGATGTGAAAGGTATATGACCAACTCGTAATGTGCTAATTCTTCAGGTTGCTTAATTTCCCTGTTACTTTGCCCCAGTAATTTGTGGCTATGCAGGTGAATAAGAAATGGTGGCAAGATGAGAGTTTAAAGTCATTACCTTCAGTTGCTGCCAGAGTACTTGTGTTACAATCCTCATGAATCATTTGCAAGATTCATTAATTAATTACACAAGACAGATAGAAATTTACTTGAAGACGTTTCAGTTATATTCAACTACTGTATAATGAAGCCACTGTCTAACACTCAGTTTTGACATTTAGCTTGTAGTTTGCCAGTCTTTGCTAAGTATCTTTGTAAAGAGGACTTGTTGGCTATCCTGACATGTCTGCTTTAGTAAATCATTGAATTCGCCATAGTATAACCATTCCAATGGTGGAATATATTAACGTTCCGTAACATCAATTTTCTCTCTGGGAAATGTCCTGAATTGTTGCATTTGCCATGTAGCACAATTTTGACAAAAAAAAATTGCATATCCACTGCAGACATAATATGCCACATTTATCAAACTGTCTAAACCACTTATAAAGAGTCTCAAATAACAGGAGTATGATTCTGCCTAGTGACAGATCTCCCCCAGTAGCTTTAGGAACTTTTTCTCGATTTTGAGCACATTAGAAAAAAGCTATAGCGCAGCTATCTTAATGAATCTGCTGCAGTCTTGAAGCTATGCCAGGTAAGAACTGGAATAGCTGCCCCACAGTTTTCCGATGGAAGCTTCTTTGATGGATATTAAGGCACATTCAGGAAACCAAAAATTACAAATTAAATTTTGATCTGTTAGAGCAGTGATAGTGAACCTTTTGGAGATAGAGTGCCCAAAGTACAACCAAAAGCCACTTATATGTTGCAAAGTGCCAATATGACAATGTAAGCAGTAACTTGATCCCTGCTTTATCACAGGTTTCAGTCGTATTGGTGTCCTCAGTTCCCCAATACAATAGAAAGATGATGGAGAATTTGGATTCAGGGTCCCCTGAAGAGGAACGATCAGGGTCCCCAGAGCAGACGCTCCAACAATAATCTCTGTCCACACTTTCTTGCTCTTCCTGTAGCACTGGCAGCCAAGGATGTTGCTTTAAAATTGCGCTGAGCATGGTATGTCCTCGGCTGTATTGGATCACAGAAGAAAGCCTTGAGTCCTGTCTGGCAAACTCTGTGCTGGGGTGATGGCCTGGGCGCCCACAGAAAGGGCTCCGAGTGCCACCTCTGGCACCCGTGCCATAGGTTTGCCACCATTGTGTTAGAGAATTCCATCTTATTCAGAAAACCTTTGCAATTTTCGATAGCACATTCCTATTGTAAACACTCCAGAGATCAGCCAACAAACTTTAGCAACCAATTGTATGGTTTATGTAGGCTTGAAAATGTTAATTTGTGAGCAACTTGGATTCAACAGGTGAAACATAAATGAACTGTACTAGTGAATTTGATCTTGAAGGGGAAACCGTCATCTGTTCAATGCTAAATTAACTGCTAAATTAAAAAAAATAATGCAATGCAATGCAGTTCTAACTGCAGTGTGTGACTGAACCCTTAGTGTTCCATTTTCTGATAAACCTCACCCCTTATAATCTTATTTTCTTTTAGCTGTGGAAAACACAATCAACAGATTCTCGCCTTTTCCCCATACCATGCAATAGCTCTTCTGTCTTTACTGCTGGACTGTGTGCAGCCCTGAAGGTGGCAGATACAATGACATCTGTAGCAGAGACTAAATGGTGGAGAGACATAGAGATGGTGAAGAGACATACTAATAAAAGGCAGTTACAAGGTATGTATTTGCATAATGTGCACCAAATAATAAATCAATAATGGCACAAGGTGAAGATTCACATGAAAAAAGTATTAGGTTGGTGAGTTGATCATCATGCTCATTTCTCTAGCTTGCTTTTCCAACCTGAGGAATTTGCATTAGCACATTGTTCATCTGATGCCTGCTGTTCCATTACTGAATCTGCCGTGACTTCCACCTATTTTCCAACTTCCTACACAACTGCTTTGCCAAGCCACAATTTCATTCACCAGTTCTGTTCAGAATTTACCTGATTCTTTTCCTATAGTGAAGTGCAAATTTACTTTTGGTGGTGTTACAGCAACCTTATTTTTATTTTTTCTAAAATGGTGGCTCACTTTTGCTTTCTGTAAGTCACAGTCCTTTCAGTTTAGTACAGGTGAGGGGGGGAGCTTCTATGAAAAAACGGTCACTTCAGTAAGTCTAGTATTAGACTAGGCCCACTCTGTTTGTGTCTTAAATGGGAAAGTTTGATGGTAAGCCCCTTACTGATGTGACTGAGGATACACTCCGTATAATGTTGGCACTATATAAGCATATTGGAACCCCGGAAACAATTGTAGAGTATGGTGCAAAAAAGTTTTCCACTTGGAATAGAGTTGTACATTGGGTGGTCCTGGAAATAACTTTCCTTGGGGCACTAGATTTATCCAATCTATCCCGATCCTCTGTAGAATCACAGATAACATGACAATAAGGTAACGTGATAGCTGTAATGACAATTGCAGCTCTCTTATCATACAAACTTTTACAGTATTTCTGCATCTGTGTCATCAATGTTTTGACCGGATAAAAGATATGTGATTGTATTATGATATACACTCACCGGCCACTTTATTAGGTACACCTGTCCAACTGCTCGTTAACACTTAATTTCTAATCAGCCAATCACATGGCAGCAACTCAGTGCATTTAGGCATGTAGACATGGTCAAGACAATCTCCTGCAGTTCAAACCAAGCATCAGTATGGGGAAGAAAGGTGATTTGAGTGCCTTTGAACGTGGCATGGTTGTTGGTGCCAGAAGGGCTGGTCTGAGTATTTCAGAAACTGCTGATCTACTGGGATTTTCACGCACAACCATCTCTAGGGTTTACAGAGAATGGTCCAAAAAAGAAAAAACATCCAGTGAGCGGCAGTTCTGTGGGCGGAAATGCCTTGTTGATGCCAGAGGTCAGAGGAGAATGGGCAGACTGATTCGAGCTGATAGAAAGGCAACAGTGACTCAAATCGCCACCCGTTACAACCAAGGTAGGCAGAAGAGCATCTCTGAACGCACAGTACATCGAACTTTGAGGCAGATGGGCTACAGCAGCAGAAGACCACACCGGGTGCCACTCCTTTCAGCTAAGAACAGGAAACTGAGGCTACAATTTGCACAAGCTCATTGAATTTGGACAGTAGAAGATTGGAAAAATGTTGCCTGGTCTGATGAGTCTCGATTTCTGCTGCGACATTCGGATGGTAGGGTCAGAATTTGGCGTCAACAACATGAAAGCATGGATCCATCCTGCCTTGTATCAACGGTTCATTTGTTTAATAAATACAAGAACTTAAAGAAGACCTGTCCCCAGAAATTTACCCCAAAACCAATAATGCCTGCTTGCAAAGGATTACAAGTCCTCCCCATATCACCTAAAATTAGCTCCCAAATGACAGTTGCACGCTAAGTTCAGTACTGACTCAATGGGGAGCCATTGGTAATTTAAATGTGGTCGTCATGGGCAGTTTGTTTTAGAACAAGGATATAGAATTATTAAATAAAAATTATAGCAGTGACATTAAAGAATAAGTGTGTCTCTTTCTTCTGACTGTTCAGACAGTTTCTTTTCCACGTAGTTTACTGATTTGAAATAAATAGAGTCAGATGCCAGTAAATATGGATTCACATATTGCAAACTACATGTAAATATTACAACATATAGCTTTCATTAATGACATCTTAAGCTAGTTGAAGAAATCTTTTTATTGCTACAATAAGAATATGGTAAGGAGTATAGCAATACCTGCACATTTACATTGTTTTTACTTCACAGCATGCTCTCTCTTTACACTTCTTAGGTTCTTGTCTCTCGCATTCCCTGGTATTTTAATATGGATCAAAGGCTTGATCATCGGATTACACTTTCAAGTTCCTCTTTTCATTCATTTTAAAGTATCTCACTTATAATTAGCTGTCTTGTTAAAGTGCTCGGTTAGTATAAATCATTTTTACTGCATAACCTAAAAGTGTCACCGGAATTTCACTCCTACAGATTTCATTAAAAATAGCATTTTACTTCTAAGCTTGGGGATTTTAATATTCACACAACGTTCTGCAGGTATACCATAAAACAAGGTGTTTGTAAGAAAAGAGTTATGTATGAAGCAGTAATGTAGAAGCAGTAAACATTGCAGTGTTAAAGGATAATGATATTTCTTTTGGCTTTTGGCTCATGCTAGTTCCACCAATTGTGGCTAGATCATGGCCCCTATAGCACTCTATTGTCACAATGCAGTAAAGCACCACCAAGACCTTATTTCAGCTGAGATTCGCAGCATGGATGGACATTTTAAATGGACATTGACGAATTGAGCTGAGCTCACCCACTGATGTCCTACAACGTTCATATGTATGAGGCATTAGGGGTATTCCCAGTTATAGATATTGGAGACCTTTCATATATTAATCATAAACAAGTGATTGATACAGAAATTTGTAACATTTGCAGTTTTCACTTATTGGCTGCTGTTTTTGTTACTTTATCTTTATGTTAAGGCACAAGCAAGTAATCAGAATATCCCATCCATTTGGGTCTATTTATGTAAAAGGAAATCCCCTTTAGATACACAGTTTTGAATTGCAGCGGCAACACCTGAATTGTGCAAACTATACCTGAAAGCAGACGCAGAGCCTTTAATAAACCTTGGCTAACATCTGTCAATCTATTACAGGGAATGTGCCAAATCAACAACAATTCTTCATTCATAGTTCTTACCTATGCTGCACTAGTTTAGATACTTCTATTCATATTGATGCTTTTGGTTTACATCACTGGTCTTATTTACTACACAATTTCTTTGTGTATGTGTATACCTTTTGTGTAGAAATATGGGACTTCCACTGTTTAACACGGTACAGTGATATAATTTGCTTACCTTTACTTCAGTGTATTTTTTCCTGGACGATGCACTGGATTGCATTATTTCTGAGTTCCATTATGTCTCTTTATTCACTAGTGCATAGGTTTACAACAAGTGCACAGGTTTACACATTATTTCATCTTCAATTTTGTTTTTTTTCAACTTATCATGTTGTCCTTGGCAACTGCTTTGGGGCCGTGGGAGAAAGATTCTACTGGCTCTAAAAATATCCAACAGACTGCATTTTTTTTTACATTCTAAAACCAGAGATAAAACATGACACATTTATTCCAATCCCGGCTGAATTACAAGGGTGGAGGTGGATTGACCTGGGACTTTATGTACCTTGCTCATGATGTGTAACAAGGATCTAGGAGTATATGATGCTTGTAAACCCGGCACTGAGCATTGTATTATAATTGTCATTAATACAATGGCCCAAATATATTAAAACTGGTGCACTGTGCATAATGTTTCTTGCTTTGTGCGAGTTGCAACACCTTATTTAATAGGTCAGTTTTTAATATGTGATACAGTTGCACCTATTTTTTTCTTGGCAGCCTTTGCTTCATGCTGTTGTGACTATCAAGAATAGATCCTGGCATTCCAAAGGTTAATTGCTCAAAAAACGTGATTTTTTTTAAAATTGTAACTTATACGAGTAATGGGGGTCATTTACTAAGGGCCCGATTCGCGTTTTCCCAGCATGTTACCCAAATATTTCCTATTTGTGCCGATTGTCCCTGAATTGCCCCGGGAGTTTGGCGCACGCGATCGGATTGTGGCGCATCGGCGCTGGCATGCACGCAATGGAAATCGGGGGGCGTGGCCGAACGAAAACCCGACGGATTCGGAAAAACCGCTGCATTTAAAACAAAAAATGTGTCGCAGAGCTTGCACTTACCTTCACTCAGCCCAGCTCGGTGTATTCCAGTGCGTTCCAGGGAACTTCATTGCAGCAGCGCCACCTGGTGGACGTCGGAGGAACTGCCTTAATAAATCCCGGCCTGACCCGAATCCAGCGCAGAGAACGCGCCGCTGGATCACGAATGGCCCGGGTAAGTAAATCTGCCCCAATGTTTCTACTTTGCCTTTGGCAAACACTATAAAAAACAGAAATTATATATTTACATTGGTACATATTTACAATCATATTTATAAGTGACAAATGTCTTCATTGCATTTGACAAAGGCCTCAGGGAGGTCAAAATGTTATACGTATGTCACAAGTCGCAATAAAAAAAATCATGATTTTTTTTGAGCAATTAACCATTGAAGTGCCAGGATCTATTCTTTATACAACTTGGGGTATGATCTCTATCTGAGGCCCCCACTTCTTTCAATGAGTGTGATCAAGATGAGACAAATTACATACTGTCACAAATAACCCTTCCGAGTGATTTACTCTAAACTCCAGCATCAGTCTTTGCATTATGAGACTGGGAGAAGACAGTCCAGAAACTCACTAACCACGAATTGCACTACACAACTCTAGTCGAATATCTAAGGGTTGAACAGATCCCTCGTGTTCTGTTGCGAGCCAGAATACAAAACAGAATACCGTGTAAAATTTGAACAGATACTGACCAAGTGTGCACTAGATCTAATCACATTGACTGTGTCCTATCTTCAAAAATATATATCTGATCTGAAAAAAGAGGTTGAAACCATTGAATATCATTGAATATCACCAAAAGAAATTCCTAAGAGATACTGAAGGTTATCGTTTACAACGTGTATCTAAATATCTTCTCTATCTGATTCTGGCCAGGGGAGCACATCAAATCCTACTCAGGGTTCCTTTTTTATCTAAACGTTCACGTAACCTTGGCACAGACGGGAAGTAGGAAATCAACCATCCATTCCTCTAATGACCACACATTCTTAGGTAGGGAATCTTCTCTAGTGATAAACATTTTCTCAGTGTCACTTTACTTGGCCCTGATGACCCTATTACAGAAGGGTATATCCTTCTGCCCCACATACCAGCTGGATTCTTTCCAGCTTAATATGGACCTCTAATGGTTATTCAGTTCCTTAAGACTAAAGACCCATTTTCAGAACAAACCTTAACTACTTCCAAGCGACGTAGGGACTACAGTGTCTGGTTCAATCATCAACTTACAAAAATGTTTGTCTCCATACCCAGGTAATTAAAGATAACACAGGTCACTTAACCACAGATCTATATTGCAAAACTATGGATAGAAATAGCTTACTACACAACAAAAGTTGTCATCCACCAGCAATGAAGAAAGCTATTCAACGTTCTTAGTTCTCTAGGGTGAAGTGTCTAGTAACTGACCCCCAGATCAGGGAATTACGGGTACAGGAAATTATTGACCACACCTACCTAATCAGGATCCCAGCCAATCTAGGATTCTCTTCATACACACATACCATCCCTTCACCAATAAGATTCTAAATATCATCAAGACTCATCCATGAATCCCACATATTTGTCTTTTTTATACCCTCATCAATCCCTTGTATACACATTCATGCTATCATATATTCTCTTGTAAATTTATCAGTCAGTTTACATCATACAATGTATTGCAACAGAGTGGCCCATATAGTATTCCTTTAATAGTTCCATATTCTGAACTACATAATATTACTCAAGCTCCAATTGCATTAGCAATCTCCAAAATAGCAGTAACTTCTGACCTAATCACAGACAACACACGCACATTAATCGCTGACATATCATGCATGCATACTAATGTACTGCTAGCCGGAACATCTCCGTTTACCACAAATGGTCCTGACTATTTGTCAGGACACATGGCACCATTAACCAATTAGATGCAAGGCATAACTCCAGGGAGGTGGGACATAGCACTTTCCTTACGCAAGATAGTTCTATTCAAACACGATGCACATGTTCTCTGCTTCCTTCCTTCTCCTGCCATTGGGAATCACGTGACCAACCAGATTTGTGTCCCGACATAATATACTACGGATTGTATATACTATTGATACCTAGTGATTATATAGATATATTCTGGATTTATAACATCTGATGTTTCTTTTCTGTTTTCACTTGGATGATATACCTTAAAGGATATCTACCACCAGATTTACTGGTGGTAGACTGCCGCCAATGTCATGCATGTTACTTTAGGCGTAAACTGGCACCGGTTTTCTTATGTTCTGGATGTCACAGGCTGTCTGCACCACTTGCTGGTGGTACAAAGAATGAATTTTTATGAAGGGGGCGTGCATAATTTATTAAAGGACGGAGCCAGGAGGCACTCAGCTGATTTTAACAAAATTAGCATATTTTTATAAAGTTGTTTTATTGGTGTAACGGACGTTCCGGTTCATAAGGAAACCAGTGCCAGTTAACGCTTAAATAGTCCCTGAGTTAGCATGACATTGGGGACAGTCTTCCACCAGTAAATCTGGTTTCTTTTTACTGCAAACCCATTTTATTTGATGACACTTCATACACCCAGAAAAGGAGGGCAGCACTATAAATGGTTTATGCTTCCATGAATGCTTATGATTTCCTCAGCTCGTACAGGGAACAACTTGTTTTCACAAGATCTAACGTTTCGCTGTTCATGTGCTATACATGTACATAGTAGGAGAAACCTTTAATTAAAGATTAATTATAGATTTCCAAACCCAGTGATTTGGAAAGTTTTATTCTAGTAGCCTTAGTATACATTCTTGTATAAGAATTGTGGTTTATTTGTTATATGCTAAATTTATCATAAAAGGCTAAGTATTTTTGAGATGCATTTAGCATTTTCTTCTGGTTTAAAGCACTCTAATAACTTCTGCTATGTATTTTAGAATTCTGCCCTTCCATAATACTAAATTTCACAAGGAAGCCATGTTCAGACTGTTGAACCATAGTTATCTATTTAGTTATCCATACACCATAACTACACTGCATTTTCACATCCTAATATACAGGGTAACACCACAAATAAAAGTTCACACTATGGATTATATGGTCTTTAGGGTTTATTTACAAGCTGCAGTTAAATTAAATCTACTTTTACATCAATAATGATAAGCCAGGGATATCGTTATCCATGGTCTCCTTCCTTCTAAAATCAACTTCAAATTATGCTAATGAGCCAGAAGGGCTCTGGAGGCATTACCCTTTTTGCTACAGTTTCATGGGCTATTACAGTGTGCATGAGCATTTCCCCCTCCCACTGTGTGCCGAAACTTACTCTGCTGCAGTGAGATTACATCAGGCAAAGAGAGGGGAGCTGCTGAGGGAACATAGGGGAGGGTGGGACTATGAAACAGCCTATGAAGCACAAAGGGACACTGGTAATGCCCTGCACAGCCCTTCAGCCTAATTAGCATTCTTTTAAAAGTTGATTTTAGAGTGAAGGAGGCAATGGATAACAAATATAAGACATTTACTGTGCCTAGAGCTATGAGTAAGTGTTCATGGCTTATGATGCTTGACTTTAATCCTTTCCTACCCTACTCACTGCCAACTGTTGGTACTAAGCTAGGAATAGGCAAATTCCCATGTAGCAGTGCAGTTGTGACCATTAAAGGGATTGTACCAACTATTTAAGTTGTCCCCAATCCACAGGATATGCTGGAGATATTGCATACTGTGCTCAGCAATTTCCTACGCTAACATATATTTGAAGGAAGCAGCGGGAAACATTCTCTCCATAACACTCCAACCATTAGTGAGAAAGAGATCTCTGCTCTCTGGTTTGCTGGGGTTCCCATTGCTGTGGTCGGTGGATGTCCCAGGAGTCAAATCATGATGAGCTTGTTAAGGATAAGGGATAACAAGTTCATTGATGATCTGACTTAATTAAATAGTTGGTACAACCCCTTCAACTTCCTAACTGCCTTTAAAATAGCTAAGTAGCTCTCTACTTGCCAGCCAGGGACCTAATGATGAGCTTACAATGGGGAAAAGGTTAAGTGAATGTTACTACTGACAGGTATAAAACCAGCATAAGGAGCAAAATAAAACCATGCAAAATTAGTGCAGTATATTATATAAGTAATCAGACAATCGCAAGAAGATCCCCTGTAGGACTAAAAAAAAGGAAAAAAATATAATTAAATTAATTGTTAAAAAAATAAACAAAAATAAAAGATATATACAAATAAAACCATTGTACAAAGTTTCTAATGGGTAAAACACGGTGGCATGATAAAGAAACAGATTGAAAACAAATAAAGATGAATGTATTATTTTGTAGCACAATACACAAAGAGACCCAAAAGCTTTATATTCTGGATATACTTTTATAAAAGTAGGCCAGTCAAATTCATACTGCTTTGGAATGACATGATAATCAGAAGTTCATCCTTCAAGTCTGTGATTCCTCAACCATGAAATGACTTTTTTTTTCCAGCGAAGATATATTCTTACAAGGAACAGAAATTAAACATTTATGGGCCTTGCTTCTGGGGGTTCATTTGTTTATATTTTTTAGGTCTCTTCATGCAGATATAAAACCTAAAAATGTCATGAAAGTGAAGACAAGGACTAAGGGGATGTAGGAAATACTGTGATTTGTGCATGATTCATACCGTGTTTCTTCTCAAAGACAAATTATGTGTCTGCATAACGGATCTAAGCAGTGTCATTAAACGTTTCCCTAGGCTTTAGCAATCTCTTTTAATGATGTTGCTGTGGTATCTGTGCTGCAGATTGCTGGCAGAATGCAATGTCTTGGCAGAGAGAGGAAAGTCAAATATGGACACCCTGCACTGTAGAAATAGATTTCCTGATATTACATTGGCATTTTAGCAGGAAACAGAGCATTCTTTTGGTGGGAGGATTTTGAGAAACACAAATTAGGGGGAAAAAGAAGTACACATGATCATGTCAACAAACAGCTAGTGATGCAGCAGGTGGGTCTTCATTTATACTGTCAAGAGTAGGAAAGCATCTCTGGCAAATTCACTGTCACTGCAACAAACAATCTGGGCTTCTGATTTTCTATTAAAGGGGTTGTCCGAGACCCTATGAAAAATAGATATGTGACCAGGGGAGGGGGGACTGCTTAAAAAAATAAACTTGTGCTTACATCCGCAGTCCAGGTCAGTGTCCCACGCCACCGTCTCTCTGGGATATGCATCTGTTTGTTTACAGGGGCACGGAAGCTGCACTGAGCCATGCCCATCTGATACCATTCCCAGAGATGTATCAGGCGCTGAGATATGGGGACAGGTGGGCATGGCCAGAAGCTGTTCAGCCCATCTCAGCAAAGGGGCACAGCCAGTAGAGACAGCCGCGCAAGACACTGGGATGGACCACGGAGTCCAAGTTTATCTTTTTAAGCATTCCCCCCTTCCCCACGGCTAGATATATATTTTTTATAAAGTCTCGTACAACCCCGTTAACATACATGAACAATAAGGTAAGATTAAATAAATGACAGAAATGACAAAGCTCATGCCCACTCAGTGTGTGATGTGAACCTGGTCAGCATAAATCCTGGTTGTGGGTCAGGAGGGGTATTAGGTCAGTAGACAAGTGGATTTTAAAAATGTTGGGTTGTCATAAGAACCAGGATCAACAATACAGCTTAATTGCAGACACCTTTGATAACTGTGACAGCTTATTATTGTAGCATGGGGCTAAAGTACAGTAAATTGCCAACATCCAGATGGCCGTTCGTAACTAGGGGTTGTCTGTAAGTTGGGCTTTCTTAAGTCAGAGACCGCCTACATATTGTATAAACAATCAGAACCCCCTCTTCAGTGTTAAAGTACTCTAGGTGGTATGAATATAAGTACAATAATTTAAAACAGAAAAATACTAAAAAAATTAAAAATGGGAAGATTAAATCCTTCTCTTTTCCTAAAACACATACAAAAATAAACAGTAAAAATTATAAACATGTTATGTATCATCCCAAAATGGCTGTTCTATCAAAATATAAAAGAAATTATTCGCTGAAGGAAAATAGCGCCCAAATGCCATTTTTCCATCTATAAATATTTGAATAAAAATGATCAAATGGTCATACAGGTCGCAAGATTGATATAAATGAAAACATCAGCATGTCCCACAAAAAATGACACCTTATGCAGGTCTGTAGAGAGAAGTATTAAAAAATATATTTTTAAAAATACTAAAATTCTATACAGGCGGTCCCCAGGTTACGTACAAGATAGGTTCTGTAGCTTTGTTCTTAAGTTGAATTTGTAAGTAAGTCGGAACTGTATATATTATAATTGTAACCCCAGCTAAATTCTTTTTTGGTCTCTGTGACAATTGGATTTTAAAAATGTTGGGTTGCCATAAGAAGCAGGATTAACAATAAAGCCTAAGGCTAAAGTACAGTAAATTACCAACATCCAGAGGTCCGTTTGTAACTAGGGGTTGTATGTAAGTAGGGGACCGTCTGTACTAAGACATAATTAAGCCTATATAATTTGGAATCCCTATGATCATCAAAGAATAAAAGGGAGGTGTAATTTTTTTTTTACAATTTCCCCACAATTGGATTTTTTTCCAGCTTTCCAGTACATTGCATGGAATATTAAATTGTGCCACTAAAAGGGAGATTTTTTTCCCACAAACCACATGGCTTTCCGTTAATGGAAAGTTAAAGCTTTTGGAATGAGGGGAGTAAAAAACTGCAATTGCAAAAAATGAAAAAAGGATTAAATACCACATAGCACATAATGTAAGCACTAAAATAAGCAGCTTCCTAGCCCTACCCCAGTTATACCAGTGTTAAATCAGTGTTAAAGCTTTTTCAGAACATACCATTAACCTAGCAAACAATGGAGTACATAGCCATCCAAACACTGGACCAAGCTTACAGCGGTCCAGCATATTCATGAGGGGGTGGTCCGAGGTGCTCCCCTCTTCTTAGCTTCTCCCCAGACCACCACTCCCACACCATATGCCTGCAGTGACTGTCAGGCTTCGTACAGATTCCCTCATGATTACACCAGAACGCTGTAACTTGGTCTAGCGTTTGGCCTGCTATATGCTGCAGTGTTTCCTAGCTTTATCGGAGTGTTCCACCGCTATTACTGGGGTAGGGTTAGAGCTCCTTACTTTAGTAAGCAGCTCCTACCTAGAGGGATTATTTAGAGTGACAGGTCCTCTTTAAATAACTGTGTTTAAAAATATACATTCAATCATTATGTGTGGTATTTAAAGGGGTTGTCCACTTTTTTGGAAATCAAATTTTCGGGTGATGTGGCTTCCTCCATTGATATTTCCTGGCTTTGGGTTTGAGCATTAGAACCTCGAGCTGCGAGCACTTGAAATGTTTATATATAGCAGATTCATTAAATAAAATGTCAGTTCTGAGATGAGACTACTTACACAAGAAAGTGTGCTTCTTGCAGGCTGCAAACAGCCTACCCCATTGGGAGAATGTTCTCTGGTCAGATGAGACAAAAGTAAAGCTTTTTAGGAAAAGGCATCAGCATAGAGTTTACAGGAAAAAAAGAGGCCTTCAAAAAAAAGAACACGGTCCCTACAGTCAAACATGGCAGAGGTTCCCTGATGTTTTGGGGTTGCTTTGCTGCCTCTGGCACTGGACTGCTTGACTGTGTGCATGGCATTATGAAGTCTGAAGACTACCAACAAAGACTGAAGACTACCAACAAATTGTGCAGCATAATGTAGGGTTCAGTGTGAGAAAGCTGGGTCTCCCTCAGTCTTCCAGCTGGGTCATCGGTCTTCCAGCAGGACAATGACCCAAAACACCCTTCAAAAAGCACAAGAAATGGTTTGAGAGAAAGCACTGGACACTTGTAAAGTGGCCAGCAATGAGTCTAGACCTGAATCCCATAGAACACCTGTGGAGAGATCTCACAATGGCAGTTTGGAGAAGGCATTCATATCTCAGGGACCTGGAGCAGTTTACCAATAGAATTCCAGCAGAGCCATGTAAGAAACTCATTGATGGTTACCAGAAGCGTTTGTTCGCAGTTATTTTGGTTGTGCTACCAAGTATTAGGCTAAGGGTGCCAATACTTTTATCGGACCATTTTTGGAGTTTTGTGTAAAATGATCAATGATTTTACTTTTTATTCCATTCTCTTTTGTTTTTTTTCATTGCAAGCAAAATAAATGAAGTTATTAATACCAAAGAATTTGTGATTACAATCATTTTCTGGAAGAAAACGAGTACTATCTGACAGAATTGAAGGGGTGCCGATAGTTTTGGGCAACATTGTAAGTAGTGATAACTCTATTGTGACGGTAAGCCATTGATGTTCCTCTGCCTACTAATATCCAGATGGTTCCTCTCTTTGCATAAAATAACAGATATCAGAGTATAAAAATTATTTGGGATGAAACAAATAGAATAACCTAATTTAGCATAACAGCAATGGACTATAGTATCTGTTGATGGAATGTTCTGCATTAGAGATGAGCGAGCACTAAAATGCTCTGGTACTCGTTATTCGAGACGAACTTTTCCCGATGCTCGAGTGCTCGTCTCGAATAACGAGCCCCATTGAAGTCAATGGGAGACTCGAGCATTTTTCAAGGGGACCAAGGCTCTGCACAGGGAAGCTTGGCCAAACACCTGGGAATCTCAGAAAAGGATGGAAACACCACGGAAATGGACAGGAAACAGCAGGGGCAGCATGCATGGATGCCTCTGAGGCTGCTTAATCGCACCATTATGCCAAAATTATGGGCAACAGCATGGCCATGACAGAGTGACAGAATGAAGCTAGATAGCATCTAAAACATCCAATAATTGACCCTGACACTATAGGGGACTTCATGCAGAGGCAGTGGCAGCAGCGGCAGGCTAGAGAGTGGCATGGCGACATACCCTAAATGGACTCAGGCTTCAAACCAATGGGTGGCAGAGAGGAACCAAAGGAGGTGAGCAAGAAGCGCTCAAATAATATCGGTACATGATAAAAGTTTGCCAGTATATTTTGTGGATTACACAGCAGGGTGGCGACAAAGTTAACATGGAAGCCATGAAAACAACCCAAAATTCTGCCTGACACAGCTCGTTTGATAAGGGGACCATGTATGGAGGCAGTGAACTAGTAGTAGATTAAAGGTGCTGCAGTTAAAACTATGTTAGTTGTATCTTGGCATGGAGCTGGCGCGCCGCTGCCAGGCGAGCTTTCGCCAATCCAAGCCCCTGTCTCTAGGCTACTCCCCAAACAGCACTTCTAAGAACCTTTTGTATAAGATCAAGTGTAATAGCGTTCTTATAAGTTTAGGATATGGCGGGTGAGGGGAATGGAAACAGATGCGCAAGAAGCGCTGAAATAATATTGGTAAATGATAAAAGTTTGGCAGTATATTTTGTGGATTACACAGCAGGGTGGCGACAAAGTTAACAAGTTTGTTGTGGAAGCCATGAAAACAACCCAAAATTCTGCCTGACACAGCTCGTTTGATAAGGGGACCATGTATGCCTACAGTTCATGCCAGTCGCTGCTCTGGCTGCCAGTCTCCTTTCGAATACAGTTTAAAATAATAACCCTCATCCATAAAGCTCTGTATAATGCTGCACCCCCCTACCTCTCCTCTCTTATCTCAGTCTATCGCCCAACCCGTGCTCTTAGATCCGCCAGTGATCTTAGATCAACCTCTACCCTAGTGCGGACCTCCCACTCGCGTCTCCAAGACTTCTCTAGAGCTGCACCAATTCTATGGAATGCTCTGCCCCGGACTATCAGACTAATACCTAACCTCCAAAGTTTCAAACGTGCTCTTAAAACCCATTTCTTTAGGCAAGCCTATAACACTCATTAACTGCATGAAGTTTTAACTCTTCTACTAACCCGTCCTGTGTCGTCCTCCCATCTGTTATCCATCAACCAACAGGCACCAGACTTCTATGCAGTCCCATTCACCCTGGACCTGGTGACGGCTGAGTGGTTCAAGCGACAGCAATTCCATTTATTATATTTTGTTCTATTCCCTAAGAAGAATGGCTTGACCATTAAAAATTCTTTTACCTCGTGTTACCCCATCATCTTCATAAACCGTAAGCTCTGGCGAGCAGGGACCTCACTCCTGTTGTTCCATACAAATGTTGTGCTCTGTTACATTACATTTGTATTTGTTTCCTATGATTTGTAAAGCGCTACGGAATATGATGGCGCTATATAAATAAAGATTATTATTATTATTATTATGGAGGCAGTGAACTAGTAGTAGATTAAAGGTGCTGCACTTAAAACTATGTTAGTTGTATCTTGGGATGGAGCTGGCGCTCCGCTTCCAGGCGAGCTTTCGCCAATCCAAGCCCCTGTCTCTAGGCTACTCCCCAAACAGCACTTCTAAGAACCTTTTGTATAAGATCAAGTGTAGTAGCGTTCTTATAAGTTTGGGATATGGCGAGAGAGGGGAATGTAAACAGATGCGCAAGAAGCGCTGAAATAATATCGGTAAATGATAAAAGTTTGCCAGTATCTTTTGTGGATTACACAGCAGGGTGGCGAGAAAGTTAACAAGTTTGATGTGGAATGCCCTGTAATAGCTCTTGGGCGGTGTGCCTTTTATCGGCTAGGCTCAGCAGTTTGAGCACCGCCTGCTGTCGCTTAGCGACGGCACTGCTGCTGTGCCTAGAGCTACCGACTGATGGCGCCATGGCCACGGATGGTAATTCGGAGGAGGAGGAGGTGGAGGAGGGGTGGGAGGAGGAGGAGGTATAGTAGGCCTTTGAGACCTGGACCGAGGTAGGCCCCGCAATCCTCTGCGTCGGCAGTATATCACCAGCCCCAGGGTCAGACTCGGTCCCAGCGTGCACCAAGTTAAGTGTAGTAGCGTTCTTATAAGTTTGGGATATGGCGGGTGAGGGGAATGTAAACAGATGCGCAAGAAGCGCTGAAATAATATTGGTAAATGATAAAAGTTTGCCAGTATATTTTGTGGATAACACAGCAGGGTGGCGACAAAGTTAACAAGTTTGTTGTGGAAGCCATGAAAACAACCCAAAATTCTGCCTGACAAAGCTCGTTTGATAAGGGGACCATGTATGGAGGCAGTGAACTAGTAGTAGATTAAAGGTGCTGCAGTTAAAACTATGTTAGTTGGATCTTGGCATGGAGCTGGCGCTCCGCTGCCAGGCGAGCTTTCGCCAATCCAAGCCGTGTCTCTAGGCTACTCCCCAAACAGCACTTCTAAGAACCTTTTGTATAAGATCAAGTGTAGTAGCGTTCTTATAAGTTTAGGATATGGCGGGTGAGGGGAATGTAAACAGAAGCGCAAGAAGCGCTGAAATAATATTGGTAAATGATAAAAGTTTGCCAGTATATTTTGTGGATAACACAGCTGGGTGGCGACAAAGTTAACAAGTTTGATGTGGAATCCATGAAAACAACCCAAATTTCTGCCTGACACACCTCGTTTGATAAAGGGACGATGTATGGAGGCAGCTATATGGACGACTTTTGGAGGTAGCAATGGAGACAACGTGTGGAGGCTGCTATGGAGATAATTTAATTTGGATAGTGCCTGTATGTGGCAGTCCAAAAAAGTTTTCAAACCAGAGGAGCAGGTAGGTGGCCCTCCAGAAAAATGGAATAGATTGAGTGCCTGTATGTGGCAGTCCAAAAAAGTTTTCAAACCAGAGGAGCAGGTAGGTGGCCCTCCAGAAAAATGGAATAGATTGATTGCCTGTATGTGGCAGTCCAAAAAAGTTTTCAAACCAGAGGAGCAGGTAGGTGGCCCTCCAGAAAAATGGAATAGATTGAGTGCCTGTATGTGGCAGTCCAAAAAAGTTTTCAAACCAGAGGAGCAGGTAGGTGGCCCTCCAGAAAAATGGAATAGATTGAGTGCCTGTATGTGGCAGTCCAAAAAAGATTTCAAACCAGAGGAGCAGGTAGGTGGCCCTCCAGAAAAATGGAATAGATTGAGTGCCTGTATGTGGCAGTCCCAAAAAGTTTTCAAACCAGAGGAGCAGGTAGGTGGCCCTCCAGAAAAATGGAATAGATTGAGTGCCTGTATGTGGCAGTCCAAAAAAAGTTTTCAAACCAGAGGAGCAGGTAGGTGGCCCTCCAGAAAAATGGAATAGATTGAGTGCCTGTATGTGGCAGTCCAAAAAAGTTTTCAAACCAGAGGAGCAGGTAGGTGGCCCTCCAGAAAAATGGAATAGATTGAGTGCCTGTATGTGGCACTCCCAAAAATTGTTTAAAACAGAGGACCGGGTCGGTGGCCCTCCAGAAAAATTAAATGCATAAAGTACTATAGCTAGAGCCAGTGGGCCCTGTCAAAAAATAGCCAGTTTCCTCTGCTTTACTGTACAAAGAGGAGGAGAAGGAGGAAAAGGAGGAGGAGGAGGAGTGGATAAATTATTCAGGTTGAGCTTCCTTCACCTGGTGGAGATTGGAAATTATGAGAAATCCAGGCTTTATTCATCTTAATAAGCGTCAGCCTGTCAGCGCTGTCAGTCGACAGGCGTGTACGCTTATCGGTGATGATGCCACCAGCTGCACTGAAAACCCGCTCGGACAAGACGCTAGTGGCAGGGCAGGCAAGAACCTCCAAGGCGTACAGCGCCAGTTCGTGCCACATGTCCAGCTTTGAAACCCAGTAGTTGTAGGGAGCTGTGTGATCATTTAGGACGATGGTATGGTCAGCTACGTACTCCCTCACCATCTTTCTGTAAAGATCAGCCCTACTCTGCCGAGACTGGGGACAGGTGACAGTGTCTTGCTGGGTTGACATAAAGCTGGCAAAAGCCTTGTAAAGCGTACCCTTGCCAGTGCTGGACAAGCTGCCTGCTCACCTACTCTCCCTCGCTACTTGTCCTGCAGAACTACGCACTCTGCCGCTAGCGCTGTCAGAAGGGAAATACTGTTTCAGCTTGTGCACCAGGGCCTGCTGGTATTCATGCATTCTCACACTCCTTTCCTCTCCAGGGATGAGAGTGGAAAGATTTTGCTTGTACCGTGGGTCCAGGAGAGTGAACACCCAGTAATCGGTGCTGGAATAAATTCTTTGAACGCGAGGGTCACGGGATAGGCAGCCTAGCATGAAATCTGCCATATGCGCCAGAGTACCAACGCGTAAGAATTCACTCCCCTCACTGGCCTGACTGTCCATTTCCTCCTCCTCCAACTCCTCCAACTCCTCTTCTTCTGCCCATACACGCTGAACAGTGAAGGACTCAACAATGGTCCCCTCTTGTGTCTCGCCAACATTCTCCTCCTCTTCCTCCTCATCCTCCTCCACCTCCACCTCCTCCGATATGCGCTGAGAAACAGACCTAAGGGTGCTTTGGCTATCAACAAGGGAATCTTCTTCCCCCGTCTCTTGTGACGAGCGCAAAGCTTCCGACTTCATGCTGATCAGAGATTTATTCAACAGGCCAAGCAGCGGGATGGTGAGGCTGATGATGGCGGCATCGCCACTGACCATCTGTGTTGACTCCTCAAAGTTACTCAGCACCTGACAGATATCAGACATCCACGTCCACTCCTCATTGTAGACTTGAGGAAGCTGACTGACCTGACTACCAGTTCTGGTGGAAGTTGACATCTGGCAGTCTACAATCGCTCGGCGCTGCTGGTAAACTCTGGATAACATGGTCAGTGTTGAATTCCACCTCGTGGGCACGTCGCACAACAGTCGGTGAGCGGGCAGTTGGAGGCGGCGCTGCGCTGCCCTGAGAGTGGCAGCCTCTGTGCTGGACTTCCTGAAATGCGCACAGATGCGGCGCACCTTCGTGAGCAAATCAGACAGATTGGGGTATGTCTTGAGGAAACGCTGAACAATCAGATTTAACACATGGGCCAGGCATGGCACATGTGTCAGTCTGCCGAGTTGCAGAGAAGCCACCAGGTTACGGCCGTTGTCACACACAACCATGCCTGGCTTCAGGTTCAGCGGTGCCAGCCACAGATCAGTCTGCGCCGTGATGCCCTGTAATAGTTCTTGGGCGGTGTGCCTTTTATCGCCTAGGCTCAGCAGTTTGAGCACCGCCTGCTGTCGCTTAGCGACGGCACTGCTGCTGTGCCTAGAGCTACCGACTGATGGCGCCATGCCCACGGATGGTAGTTCGGAGGAGGAGGTGGAGGAGGGGTGGGAGGAGGAGGAGGCATAGTAGGCCTGAAACACCTGGACCGAGGTAGGCCCCGCAATCCTTGGCGTCGGCAGTATATGACCAGCCGCAGGGTCAGACTCGGTCCCAGCCTCCACCAAGTTAACCCAATGTGCCGGCAGTGATATATAGTGGCCCTGCCCGGCAGCACTCGTCCACGTGTCCGTGGTCAGGTGGACCTTGTCAGAAACGGCGTTGGTCAGGGCACGGATGATGTTGTCTGACACGTGCTGGTGCAGGGCTGGGACGGCACATCGGGAAAAGTAGTGGCGGCTGGGGACCGAATACCGAGGGGCGGCCGCCGCCATGAGGTTGCGAAAGGCCTCGGTCTCTACTAGCCTATAGGGCAGCATCTCCAGGCTGAGCAATCTGGAGATGTGGACATTAAGGGCTTGGGCGTGCGGGTGGGTTGCACTATATTTGCGTTTCCGCTCCAGCCTCTGGGGTATGGAGAGCTGAACGCTGGTGGATGCTGTGGAAGATCGTGGAGGCGACGATGGGGTTTTTGTGCCAGGGTCCTGGGCAGGGGGCTGACTATCAGCTGACACAGGGGAAGGAGCAGTGGTGTGCACGGCCGGAGGTGAACGGGCTTGTTGCCACTGAGTGGGGTGTTTAGCATTCATATGCCTGCGCCTACTGGTGGTAGTTAAGCTATTAGTGGTGGAACCCCTGCTGATCCTGGTTTGGCAAATGTTGCACACCACAGTCCGTCGGTCATCCGGTGTTTCCTTAAAGAACCTCCAGACTTCTGAAAATCTAGCCCTCGCCGCAGGAGCCCTCGCCACGGGAGCTTCACTAGTTGACACATTTGGCGCTGATGCACCAGGTCTGGCCCTGCCTCTCCGTCTGGCCCCACCACTGCCTCTTCCAACCTGTTCTGGTCGAGGACTCTCCTCCGTCTCAGAAGCACTGTGTTCACCCGGCCTATCAACCCAGCTTGGGTCTGTCACCTCATCATCCTCCGATCCCTCAGTCTGCTCCCCCCTCGGACTTCCTGCCCTGACAACAACTTCCCCACTGTCTGACAACCGTGTCTCCTCATCGTCGGACACCTCTTTACACACTTCTTCCACTACGTCAAGAAGGTCATCATCACCCACAGACTGCGACTGGTGGAAAACCTGGGCATCGGAAAATTGCTCAGCAGCAACCGGACAAGTGGTTTGTGACTGTGGGAAGGGTCCAGAAAACAGTTCCTCAGAGTATGCCGGTTCAAATGCCAAATTTTGGTGGGAGGGGGCAGACTGGGGGGGAGGAGGCTGAGGTGCAGGAGCTGGAGGAGTGCCGATTTCGGTGACATGGGTGGACTGCGTGGAAGACTGACTGGTGGACAAATTGCTCGAAGCATTGTCGGCAATCCACGACATCACCTGTTCGCACTGTTCTGGCCTCAACAGTGCTCTACCACGAGTCCCAGTAACTTCAGACATGAACCTAGGGAGTGTAGCTCTGCGGCGTTCCCCTGCTCCCTCATCAGCAGGTGGTGTCTCACCCCGCCCAGGACCACGGCCTCTGATTCCTGCAGTAGTTGGACTCCCACGTCCCCGCCCTCGTCCTCTACCCCTAGCCCTCGGGTTAAACATTTTGAAAATGAAAGTTATAACTTTAATTTTTTTTTTACTTTTTTTTGTGTTTTTTTGTGTTTTTTAGGTTTTTTTTGTGTTTTTTAGTTTTTAAAACCAAACAATGCTATCCTATTGCTATGGCTATTTTCTAGCCAAGTATGAAAGCACACTGCTATGCCAGATGAGATGACGCTGAGTTATTAAAAAAATAAACGTAAAATAAAAAAGGAAATGGCAGACTGTGCCTAATTGAAATCCAACCCCTAATAAATTTTCCCACTTCGGTCTTTGCGATGGATATGTGCGTCACTAAGCGCAAAACACAGCGGTCGCAAGTCTCACTACAAATTGCTCACAATTTGCTAGTAGATGCACTGCAGCAAGGACAGCCACCAGCAGATCAACCAGAAATCAAATATATATAACGCTACTGTAGGCGTAAGTAAGCCGTTTGGATTCTCCTATGGCTATTTTCTAGCCAAGTATGAAAGCACACTGCTATGCCAGATGAGATGACGCTGAGTTATGAAAAAAATAAACGTAAAATAAAAAGAAACTGCCAGACTGTGCCTAATTGAAATCCAACCCCTAATAAATTTTCCCACTTCGGTCTTTGCGATGGATATGTGCGTCACTAAGCGCAAAACACAGCGGTCGCAAGTCTCACTACAAATTGCTCACAATTTGCTAGTAGATGCACTGCAGCAAGGACAGCCACCAGCAGATCAACCAGAAATCAAATATATATAACGCTACTGTAGGCGTAAGTAAGCCGTTTGGATTCTCCTATGGCTATTTTCTAGCCAAGTATGAAAGCACACTGCTATGCCAGATGAGATGACACTGAGTTATTAAAAAAATAAACGTAAAATAAAAAGTAAATGGCAGACTGTGCCTAATTGAAATCAAACCCCTAATAAATTTTCCCACTTTGGTGTTTGAGGTGAATATGTGTGTCACTAAGAGCTAAACACAACGGTAGCAAGTCCCCCTGCAAATTCCTCACAATATGGTACTAGCTGCACTACTAGTGCCAGCAAGCCCAGCCACAAGCAAACAAAAAAAAAAAGTATAACGTTATTGTAGCCCTAAGAAGGTCTGTTGGGTTCTTGTTGAATCACTCCTGCCTAACACTATTCTAATAGAACACCCTAACGCTTTCCCTGACCAGCAGCAGCTCTCTCCCTAGCGGCATCCAGACACAGAATGATCCGAGCAGCGCGGGCAGCGGCTAGTCTATCCCAGGGTCACCTGATCTGGCCAGCCAACCACTGCTATCGACGTATAAGGGTACCACGTCATGCTGGGTGGAGTGCAGAGTCTCCTGGCTTGTGATTGGCTCTGTTTCTGGCCGCCAAAAAGCAAAACGGCGGGAGCTGCCATTTTCTCGAGCGGGCGAAGTATTCGTCCGAGCAACGAGCAGTTTCGAGTACGCTAATGCTCGAACGAGCATCAAGCTCGGACGAGTATGTTCGCTCATCTCTATTCTGCATGCTTTTTAATGCAATGAAAACACTTTGGTTATTTGAATAAACTGAATAACATGTTTCATTTGTAAAAATGTTTTTTTAATAACCAATAAATATTTTGAGTTGATTAATTTAGCATGATATGAGAGTCTGCCGTTAGGACATAGCTGTTGAAAATCTGTCTTTACAGACACATGTGAATTTGTAAATTAATCACTCCAACATATAGAGGTTATTTGCAACATCATCATTGCCGAAAAAGATATGTAAATTTTTGCAAAACTTTTTAATGCTTTTGAAAACAAACTGCTGTGTAGTTGATGATCTTTGCCATCCAGATCATGTCATCTCCCCTTTTTATAAAATATTAAATGAAATATAGAACTTTTTTAGACATTGCTAGGTAGCAACCCTGAAGATCTTTTTAACCTAAACTTTGTTATTAGTAGCAGAAGGATTGGAAAAATGCATTTATTGATAATCCAGGACTGTAGCTGGACTTGGTACACTGGAGTGCCGAGATGTATTAAAACACACTTACTCATAAATCAATTGGGTGTTAAGAGAGCTGCTCCGTGGTGCAGCTTCACAGACTGTTAGACTGTCTCTCTCCTTCCCCTACTGCCACACCACTTTACTCCTCCCTCTTCCTAATGTCATTTCACTGCAGCATCGGAAGTTTCAGCACACAGTGGAAGAGAGGAAGTGCTCCTGCACACTGTAACAGCCTGTGAATATGCAGCACTGAGGGGCTCTGGTAACTTCAACAAGATAAGATAATCCTTTATCATTCCCACAGTGGGGAAAATCATAGTGTTGCGGCAGCAGAGAGCACAGAGAGTACAGTACAAACAATGACAGAACAATCATATTAGAGATAAATGAACAAAAGAAAAAATAAGAGGAAGACAAAAAATAAGGGAAGCAATGTTGGTGAGTTTGGTATTCAGTCTGTGGATGGGACTTGCAGGGACTGGTTAGGTAGTACAGGTGGATAGGTGGCACAGGTTACTTACGTTTGGGCCTTGTTGGTTGAACAGCCTGATCGCAGCGAGGAGGAATTACTTTGAATACTGCTCCCTTTCACACTTGGTGTGCTCATTACCATAATTTAAAAAGTTGATTATAGAAGGCCATAGATGAAAAATGCAAGAAGATTACCACACATCGATGCCTGGATCTATGGGTAAGTGTCCCTGGTTTATCATGTATGATGTTGATGGTAGCTTTCTCTAAAAGTTTCATTAAGATGATACCAAAAAATTCATTTTACTGAAGCATGTATTCTGCTTGTAATCACAATCTGAGCAAGATATACATAGTATGCACTGTGTTGTTGTATGCTGTTTACACTTGACACGCAAAGTCATATCTGTGCATGCATAGGAATAATCTTTTCATAAACAGGATGTATTGTATCCTAATTTCTGAATTTTACAAAGAGATAATGTAGATTATTTTTTAAGGCCACCTATCAAAGTTATTATTTAATAAATGACATGTCTTGATGTGTAGTCCTTGTATGCAATGGTCAGTATTTAACAAAACAGATCATAGGTAGTATAACCTTATACGGGTTGACAAAGTCTTTTGCATAAATTGCCCATGTGCCTTTACTACCTTAATAATAATCCCTGAATGTTCATCAAGTGATTCAGCAGTCCTGCTACTTACTTTAGTGCTGTCTGCAAACTCTCTGTGGTTCTTTGTTGATCAGGAGGGGCTGCAGCAGGAAAGTTATGACTCATCCTGATCTCCCCCTCCCATCTACCTGTCATTGTCAGTGAGTACAAACTGTGAGAGAAAGAGGCACAGTGGGTGATGCCATCCGGATAGACTGAAGGACTGAGAAACAGGAAGTATATATGCAGAAGGCAGCATGGTGAGAACAGCAAAAAGCTGAAGTTCTCAAAAGGCAAAAGTACATATGTATGCAGAGACATGTCTAACACAACAGATTGACGATAGGAATATGTATGCACAAGAAAAATGGGGTTTGATCAAATTTGAATAGTAGGTCAATGAACAGAAGTAACATTTTCACTACCTGGACTCCTTTTGAGTTGAAGGAATCTCAGTACTTTCATGTGCCAAGTGCCAAAATGTGCAACAATATGAGGCTCTATGTCTCAGAATATGGGGACTCTATCAGTCACAATGTAATAACTACACTTTAGCAGGTTGTAGTTTTAAGCCGTGAGCTCTATATAGCAGAAACAGATTAGCTTATTAGATAAGTAACTTGGACTATGATAAAGAATCCAATAACATGACCAAAGGTAAATTCTATTAACTGTTCCAATAGGTTTCAATATCCTGTGGAGTGTGGTGAATGACCAGCAAAGAGGGCTAGTAAAAAAGGTAAACGGTAAAGCGGTAAAGGGGATGGTGCCCACCTTTTTAACCAGCCACTTTAACAGCTCCATTACTAAGCCATAAAAACACACAGTAATTTGTGCATAATAATGTATAAAACAGGAGCACAGGAGCAGGTTATTTGGTTTAGATGACATGATCCGGGTAATGAAGCTTGCTGAGTATGGGGCTGCTCTGCTAGAAGACCTTGGATTCTATACATTCTGTATATATACATACTATTGGGGAGCTTTACGACCACTTCCACACCAGTTTTCTGTAAAAGTTTTTAGTAGGATAAAGAAACCTGCCCTGGCATGTGAACAAATTGTTGTTGAAGAATGGTTTGAGGAATATGACAAGGTTAACATAACACTACTGATGCATAAAAGTGCATACATTCTTTGATATTTTTCTTTTTCCAAGCAGGTGGTTTAACTTACATGCCTCGGCATTTACCCATAGATTTTTTTTAACCACTTTCCTGACTATTACGGCATGTGTCGGAAGCGGGCTCACAGGCATATTGCAGCAAAGACTTACCGGTGACACCTGGCACCGATCATGAGATGCTAGCAACGATCGCGGAAGTAATCCCGTCGATTCCTGACGCCAAAGCTGCCAACGCCTTCAAAAAGATGGCGGTGCATGAGCGACCCAAGGCTGTCTCGTTTTAACCCATTCATTACAAAGTGCGATTAGCACATTGTAATGAATGAGGAGGAAAATCTCCATATACTGCCATACTGTAGTATAGCAGTATATGGTAGGATCGTCAGACAACCTAGGGAAAGTATAGTGAAAGTAAAAATAAAAAAAGTTAAAAAAAATTATAATAAAAAAAACTAAAATTCACCCCCCTTTCCCTAAACATAAACACTGGATCCCCGCACCCAGAAATGCCCAATCTATCAAAATATAATAATGGCTTTTCACTGTGTTAAACCCTGTAACAGAAAATAGTACCAGAAGTTAAAAAATGGCACTTTTTTGTCATTTTGAAAAATATAAAAAATTTGTGATTAAAAGTGATTAAAAGGTTGTACAGTCCTAAAAATGGTAGCATTGAAAACATCATCAAAATTTGCACAAAATGACACCACCCACAGTTCTGTATAATAAAGTATAAAAAAGTTATTAGCGCCAGAAGATGACAAAAAATCTTTTTTTGTACAGGAGGATTTAATTTTTGTAAATGTATAAAAACATTAGAAAACCTATACAAAGTTGGTATCCACATGATCATACCGACCCAAAGAATAAAGTAGATGTGTTATTTGGGGCGCACAGTGCATTTTTTCACCATTCTGACTGCATTTGGATATTTTTTCCTGCTTCCCAGTACATGGCATGGAATATTCAATACCATTACTATGAAGTGCAATTTTGTAGCAGAAAACAAGCCATCACAGAGCTCTTTATGTGTAAAAGTTAAAAAGTTATAGATTTTTGAAGTGGAAGTGAAGTGAAAAATGGAAATGAAAAACCAAACAAGGGCCAGGTGGTTAAGAGGTTACAGCTACAAAAACCCTGTTGCATCCTTCAAACCTTTTGACTGTGATCCTGGCCTTAAAGGAAATCAAGCATCATATGCCAGGAACACTTACTCATAGATCCAGGCACCATAACTGTTTAAATATTCTTATATTTGTTATCAAAATTATATAAATTTTTATAATTATTCTAATGAACCTGAAGATATCCAGGTTTCCAGATATCTATCTAGTGATATCTTTTCATTGGTTGTTACAATGAACAGAGCAGATCTCCCCTCCCCCTGCACTTCCTGCTGTTGCTAGATTACGCAGTCAGAGGGAGAAGGGAGAGAGCAGGGGGTTGCGTGAGACATGATCTAACAACCTGTGAATCTGCAGCACTGAAGGGACCAGGCAACACCTCAAGAGCCCTTTCAGGCTCATTAGCATAATGATTTTAGAAGAAAGGAAGCCATGGATAATAACTATATGAAGATTACCATAGTCACGGTGCTTGGATCTATAAGTGTCCCTGGTCTATCATGCTTGATTTTAATACTAGATTTCCTTTAAAGAAAAATACAGGTATATTGTCACAACTGTGTGTAGTCCCTTTTATATAAAAATCATATATATTCTGCTTGTAATCATAATATGAACAAGATATTAAATGTTTAACAGTTTTCTAGCCTAGAAGCACTGAAATAATTGCAATTTATTGCGCAATGAAAGAACTTGTGATTATTTTGCAATTACACTACCTCCATGCCTACACGGGCCGGCCCGGCACAGGGCTTTCTAGAAGCCTGCGAACAAACAGGTTTTTATGACAGGGGTCTGGACCTTTATAATGCGCCCGTGTAAGAGCGCCGGCTTATGATAAATTCCTCTTGATGTGTTTTCTTAATGTAAAATGTCATATTTTAATAAAATGTTAAGGTAACTAGATTCACAAGAGAGGAAACTACTAAATAAATAAAACCTACATCAATCTACTTGGAGCTCATTAAAAGAGTGGCATTGACTTTAATACTGGTCATAGGACCTTTTTTCCTATATTTTTGCAATTGACATATAGATAATATAATATAATAAATAGTATAACCTTAAAATTGACAATAGGGATAATAAAATATAATAAATAGTATTACCTTAAAACTGAAAATAGGGATAGATATGCGTAAGAAGCATCATTATTATTTATCATGTGGTTAATTGCTGGAAAAATTGGAAAGCAAAACCATCTGGGCCAAATTACACGTGAGTCTAAACTAGATCTCGAAAATAGCCTGTCTTGTGGGTTGTTCCTGTTATATGGCTAATTAAATAGTTGGACCCTTATTCATGAATAAGGGTAGCGGTTTTACCCGAAACACGTAGGCAATTCTTCTCGACCTTCTGTGTTGACTCCGTATATGTATGCTTTTATGCTAAGATGACAATAAACTTCTGGAATTTTTTTAAAAAAACAACAGTGGAATTTTTGTCTTGGAGTCGGATCACGTTTGTTGCTGGTTAATTGACTCGATCCTAGCTGGAGGAACCATACTCGACTAATCCACTTGGGATTGATATCACTCCAGGTGAGCTGGCTTACAATTCCTATCGACTTAAAGGGAACCCGTCACCACTATTTTCACAAATACAGGTAGTGGCAGGTTCCTATAGAGCTCTAGTAACTATTTGACACCCTGCTTTTAGCTAAAAATTGTTCCCCTCAGATCCCCATAAAGTCAGAGTTATAATCTTGCCTGGTATCTATGCAGCTTTGGAGCGAGTCCATGGGGGGCGTGGCCTAATGTCATGTGACCAGGGTGACATCATCAAAGGTCCTTGAGCTACTTAATATGAAAACTATACCCCATGTACATATCTGACCACATAAAACCATCACAGCAGCCTCCATGGACTTCTACTCCTCTCCATGCAGGCTGCTGTGATTTCATGTGATAAAATATGCTGTGATTTCATGACATATATGCTTATATGCATATATGCTTAGTGTACAGTTCCTAATTCTACAAAATATAGGACCTGCGATGATGTCACCCTGGTCACATGACATTATAGCAGCATACAGAGATAGGGATGGGGAGGAGCTGCTGGATTCAGCCTGAGGAGGCCACGCCCACCTGGACTCCATGTAGCCATGCTTAGTTACCAGATAAAACTATAAAGTTGAATATATGGGAATCTCAGGGGAATAATTTTTAGCTACAAGCAGGGTGTCAAATAGTTATTAGAGCTCTATAGGAACCTGTTACTACCTGTATTTGTGAAAATAGTGATGACGGGTTCCCTTTAATCAGGGTTTTCACCCACTTTGAACAGAAGGTCAATGATCAAAAGTACCATCTTCAGTACTTGGAGTACTTTTGGCTGTCATATCCAACAGTAATTTATTTTCACCAATTTTCACCCTTATACACAACCTTAGACTAGTAGTTGATTTGAACCCCTCCAACAGACAACTTTTCATGCACATGAAAAAAAAAATTCCTATCCTTGCTATTGCGGTGTACAATGTGGTGCACCTTTATAAAATGTTTTTATCTACATTTATCTACATGTAGACTGTTCTTATTCCTTTCAACCTTAAAAATGAGATTTACTATCGCAAAGACAGCTAAGTCATGTCACCTGCATGGAAAAATTGAAAGAATTTCAACAAGCATTTTTTTCCGAAGTATCTCAATAATGTTAACCTAGACAAAGATATGGTTCATACAACCTATATAGTCTCTATAGATTTATTTTCCATTAAGGTGTGTTGACAGATCTGGAAGAGAGTGGTTTGAAGCACTATTAGCTTGTTTTTGTCAGAATATAGTGGATAGATACTAGGTACTACCCAAATCCTATAACTGGATAAGGTTCTACAATACCATGATTTTTTATATTTTTTATATATTTTTTTATAAAATCTCTGTTTTGAGTCTTTTAATACATAACCTTTATTTGACTTACATGTACAGTTATGAGAACAAGAAAGTACTCCCTTCTTTTTATGGTTTTGTATATTGGGACATAATCTAAATAACAATCTTAAAAGTAGGTAAAAATTATTTCAGGCTAATGACAACACATAACAGATTCCAGTAAGTCACTCTTAATTTACCAAAAACTAGGTCAAATAGAAATGTCATGTGACAAAACAATAACTTGAAGTCATCGTTTCTGTAACTCACATATCATTCTGGAGAAATTCATTCCCACAACATTTCTTCAGTTACTTGAGGTTGCAGACATTAAATTCTGAACAGTTCTTACAAGTTACTTCATTTGGGATGAAGTTAATTATTTTCTTTATAAGCCATACTGCTGTAGATTTTCTTGGTTTCCTTTGGATCTTAGTCCTGTTGCAGGATGCTACCGTATAGCTATAAGGTGCCCAGGTCCAGTGTCTGCAATATTAGACCACACAATAACCTCTCCACTAGAGATGAGCGAGCACTAAAATGCTCGGGTACTCGTTATTCGAGACAAACTTTTCCTGATGCTCGAGTGCTCGTCTCGAATAACGAGCCCCATTGAAGTCAATGGGAGACCCGAGCATTTTTCAAAGGGACCATGGTTCAGGAATAAAATGTGTTATTTAATTGAAAAAGAATGTCTTCTGATAAGTTAGCAGATGTATGCAAACATCTGCAATCTATTCTTCACTGTTCCGCGCGTATATTATCTCCCGACAAGCTAGCAGATGTGAAAAACAGTGAAGAATAGAATAAAAACAGTGAACACAGGATCATTTAAGTGAAAAACGCAGTGAAAAACACAGTGCAGAATAGATTACAGATGTTCAGCACATCTGCTTATTTGTCGGGAGATACGCTGTCCCGGGATCCGCTCCTCTTCTTCCACTGAAGTCTCCCCGATCTCTCTGCCCTTCCCGATGTCTCTGTGCCCGCCGCTGCCCCGGTGTCTCCGTGCCCGCCGCTCCCCCGTTGTCTCCGTGCCCGCCGCTGTCCCGGTGTCTCCGTGCCTGCCGCTCCCCCGCTGTCTCCGTGCCTGCCGCTGCCCCGGTGTCTCCGTGCCTGCCGCTGCCCCGCTGTCTCCGTGCCTGCCGCTGCCCCGCTGTCTCCGTGCCTGCCGCTGCCCCGCTGTCTCCGTGCCTGCCGCTGCCCCGCTGTCTCCGTGCCTGCCGCTGCCCCGCTGTCTCGTCCCTGCCGCTGCCTGTGCTGCTCCCCGGTGTCTCTGTGCTGCTCCCTGGTGTCTCTGTCCTGCTCACCGTGTTCTTCAATGTGTTCTTCACATACTATTTTGTTCGCACCGTTCCGCCATATCTTCCGACAAGTAAGCAGATGTGCCGAACATCTGTAATCTATTCTTCACTGTGTTCTTTACTGTGTTTTTCACTTAAATGATCCTGTGTTCACTGTGTTCACTGTTTTTATTCTATTCTTCATTGTTCTTCACTGTTTTTTTTTTAATTAAATGCTCGATCTCGAGCAGGGGAAATACTCGTCCGAGCAACGAGCCGTTTTGCGTACCTTAATACTCGAACGAGCATCAAGCTCAGACGAGTATACTCGCTCATCTCTACTCTCCACCATTGCATGTGCTGAATGTGCTTTAGCTGTGTTACACCAAACACTGAACAGATTCCCAAGTGTAGACACCACTGTTTTGACATTGGTTGTGTCTCTTCCTTCTGGAATAGATATACTGCTTTGGCTTTAATCCCACATCATGTCATTAAGGGGTTGTCCGAGGGTATAAAAAGCCCATCTAACCAGAAACTGGTCAGCCTCCCCTGAAAAAAGAAACTAGGGAACTTGCGTATCTAGTACAAGTACCTCTTCAATATTGCTATATTCAGACAGCAATCTGAGTAAACACTTTTATGCTTATTTTAGGTCTTGGTTTGTTTATTTAAGCTACAAACTAAGTTGTTTCGATGTGACACTGCTATAAATATAAACACTGATAAGAGGGTGAGACAGAAAACCACTAAAGCATATGGTGATTAAATAAAAATGTGCAAAAAATATAATAAGAAGAATTAACCTCAAGTTCAATTTTAAGAGTAAAATATAGATGTGTAAACAGGGCCTTACTCCTTACACTTCAGTATCTGCATCTGTTATTGTGATCCAAACCCAGGAGTAAACTGGGGGGCAAATAGTTTCGTTATACCATATACTTCACAAAAAGAGATGTAAACTGATGGGAAGTAGCCATTTAATCGTTAGGCCATATGTTCATTCAAATTAAAGCTATCACTCTCAACTCCCTTAAGTTACCAACATATGAATGTGCTCTGTTAGTGGACTCCCGTGCACTGCACTCTGTTTGTGGTCTGGAGTCTTATATACATGCAAGTGTAGCTACAGGTAAAAGGCACACTTAAATTCATGCTTCCGTGGAACATCCCCCACTGGGGCCTGACCAATTTCTATGTCCTGAGGAAGCCAGGGCCCTAAATATCTGAGTGGATGAGCCCTGTTGCAGCCTTGGGCACGCTGTGGTCACGGTAAAGGAAGGGAGAGGCTGATGGAATAGGTTTTTCCCTGGGTTAACCCCAATGTGTGATCCCGGGGTGATGAAGGATGGGGAGCCCATGACGGTGAACAGCCTAATGTGGCATCCTTGGTCTACCCTATCCCAAGCTCTGACCTCCACTGGTAATGTGACTGTCACAGTCTATGGGAATAGTCCCTTGGGACTAAAGTCAGTGGACTCCCTGGACCACTGCGAGGGATAAAGATGCTAGCCTCAACCCGGGAGCGAAGTCTAAGTGGACTCCTGGTCTTCGCCAGAGCCCGCCGCAAAGCGGGATGGTCGGGAGCCACCAGGTCGTCGGGATGGCAGGACCTCGGGATAGCAGGACCTCGAGATGGCGGGACCTCGAGATGGCGGGACCTCGGGATGGCGGGACCTCGGGATGGTAGGACCTCGGATGGACGGCTGGCAGGACCTCGGATGGATGGCTAGCAGGACCTCGGATGGACGGCTGGCAGGACCTCGGATGGATGGCTAGCAGGACCTCGGATGGACGGCTGGCAGGACCTCGGACCGCCACAGGATAACCGGACCGCCACAGGATAACCAGACCACCACAGGATAACGGGAACATGGGAACACCAAAGGAAAATGGGAACACCACAGGAACACAGGAACACCACAGGAACATGGGAACACCACAGGAATACGGGAACACGGAGAAAACACTCAGGGAGGCTTTCTCTTCAGTAGACTGACCTGAAGATCTGGCAGGGGATGCTAGGAGTCACCAGGCTATATAGCTGAGCCCGGAATGCCAGCGCCAATAAGGAGGACGCTGGCCCTTTAAATTCTTAGAGAGTAGGTGCGCGCGCACCCTAGCAGCGGGAGCGCGCGGCCTAGACAGGCCTGCAGCCTAGACAGGCCTGCAGCCTGGACGGGGCCACGATGGAGCCATCAGGAGCCGGGACAGGTAAGTACTGACCTGGGGGAGCAGGGCAGCGGCAGCACAGCGCAGCAGTATATTTGTTTAAACTCTCTTATGGTGATTATCCGGTTTGACTACCTGAGCATTATTTATTTGTTCTCATCCCCTCTTTTGGGGTTTTTAATTTATACTTATATTTTTGCACTCAATAAAGATCTACCTTTTCCATAATCGCATGTGCTTTTTCTTCTTGTAAATTTATTCATTGGTTTTTCAGATTTGGGAATATACTTATACACTTGGACCCCAACATTTTGATATTCACAACCTAATCCAGGGATCACACGGAGGGACTTTTGTTGAAAATAACTTACAGTTCTTTATTGAACCTTCAAACATCAGGCAATGGCCTTAACATTAGCAGACTTCAGCTGGAAAGAGATAACTGGTCGGGGTGCAGGTCTGCAGAAAGATATGCTCACGCTTCTGCTTCCTGTTCTGGAATACTGACTTTGCAGCACTGACATCTGCTGCACTCTTCTGAGCTCTGAACTGACTCCCCCACAAGGGGTTTTATCAGCTACCCCTTATTTGGTGGCAAGCCCTTGTCCAACAGCACACTCCTTCCTTACAATAGTAACCGAGTATGCCAATGGTTAGGACTATTAACATAGTTAACTCATGACCTCCTTGGCAGAGGCTTAAAGCTGCAGTTACTGAGTCTACCATGTTAGAGCCCCTGCATGAGTTGTGCAGGATCAGCAAACAGCTCCTGACAAGGAGAAGGACACTTTCACAACACCTACCTGCCATATGCATTGGCAGGATTGTTGCACAGTGGATGAATACATTCAGTGTGGCACACAGGTTTATTATTATTATTATTATTAATAATAATAATGGGGTGACTTCAGTCACACCAGAACTGGCAAGGGTTAAGTGTTAGGTAATGCATGTAAATTGTATATAAATTTAGAATAATTTAGAATATGTAGATATTAATCCACCTACATTGTACCATGAGACAGCATAGCAGGAGACGTCTCCTAATGCAGTTTTTTGTTATAAATAATGCATGTATTTCTCATCTCCTCTATGGTAATTGGATTGGATCACAGTAAAGTGTGTTATTTCTATACTGAATTCATTGTCAGTAGCTTGCATCCTGAGGACGTCACTCTGCTCTCGCTTGTTTTCTGCAGTGTGGGATGAATCTCAATGACACAGTCAGGAGTCACAAGTCAAAGTCAAGGCTGGCACACTCAGTAAACCGCAATGTGAGTCAGTGACTACAATAAGATTTGCATTTTCAGAGTTGCACATAGCCCAAAAATAACATCATTACATCATGGAATGGGTCTAAAATAAATATCTTATGTATTTGAGCTCTGCTCTGGGAGAACCTAACATGGTCTGTTTTTGATATTTAACACATCAATCTTTCAAATGTTTCTGTACTACTAGAATTGATTCCACTCATTACCGAGCCAGTGATAAATTCACACTATGAGAATATAAATATGCTTTAAATACAGCCTTCTGGCACAGGGCTATTAAACTGGTCTCAAGGACTCACGGATCATTAACTGTGCTGTCCTAAATGTATATAGTGCCAGTGTACAGAGGACGACATGTATGAATATAATTTATTGCTAACAGTTAATATTTGGTGACTGCCATTGAATGGATTAAACTCTGTTTATGATAGAGTTGTAATATAATTTGTCAGTGCTGCAATACCTTCGACTTTAAATGAGATCAATGATGAGTAGCTAACTATGGTGAGCTAAGAGCAGGTGATGTTCCCATATGAAACATAGTTGGCAAGGTTAAAAGAAAAGTTCACCTGAAGCAGCCTTTAAGCCAAAAGTGCTGATGCTGAGGGAGGCAAAAGCAACTACTTTACGGCAATACCCACCTCCGATAATATAGTACAGGCAGTTTTTTCTTACATTGAGTTTGTAAGTCGAAACTGTATATTTTATAATTGTAACCTCCAATCAGAATTTTTTTGGTCTCTGTGACAATTGGATTTTAAAAATGTTGTATTGTCATAAGAACCAGGATTAACAATAAATCTTAATTGCAGACACATTTGATAACTGTTACAGCTGATCATTGTAGTCTAGGGCTAAAGTACAGAAAATTATCAATATCCAGAGGTCTGTTTGTAACTAGGGGTCGTCTGTAAGTCGGGTGTTCTTAAGTAGACAACTGCCTGTATTCCAATTGTAATAGTCCCTTTCCATTTAAGGTGTCTTGAGGGTTCCTGAAAATTGTTCTTCTGCAAAAAATGTAAAGTTAAAAGTAAAGAAGTCACAACCACAGTGCAAGGTAGTTTTAGTTCAGCAGTGGACATACTCCATTTAATATATTTGGGCTTTCAAATTTCCTGGATGAAATAGTTTCAGTCTGTATGCACATCTTTTTGTAATATTAATTTATAATAGGTTAAAGGGATAGTCCACAAATATTCTTTGTGTAATATAAAGTTGTACAATTTTTGAATATACTTTCTGTATCAATTCATTTTGGTTTTCTAGATCTCTGCTTGCTGTTATTCTATAGAAAGTTTGTATCATTAATTTCAGGAGACAGAAATCTAGCTTTTTGATACAGAAAGTGCATTGGCAAACTGTATAATTTTTCATTATAAAACCATATAAAGTATTTGCTGAAATGGGACAATCCCTTTTATCTAATTTGAAGAAATTTGTCAATGCCTTTAGTGAATTTCAAAGTATTAATAGTGTATAGTACAGTGCATAAGTATTAACAAAATGTAAACTAGAAATCTAAATGAAATTAATATTTGGTGTGACCTTTCTTCACCCTCAGGAGCTTTGCAAAGGTGTCATGGTTCCTGAAGAGGGTTCAATAAAAAGCTCTATGGCTTTCCTTTCTTTAAGCAACTTTTTGAATCATGATGGCCACACGTGGCTGGCACCTTGCCGTGACTTATAAAGACTGATCTTCACACCCAGTGTGTTCCTGCCCACCTCTAAACAGAGACAAGCTGTACGATTTTCCAATATACTTTCTGTATCAATTTGTTGTGGTTTTATAGATCTCTTCTTGCTGTCATTCAACAGTTTACTACCATTCCATAGTCATGTGATGTCACACATGACCAGCCATGCACTTGTGTGACATCACATGACTGTGGGCCAATTTTTATTCACAGGAAGTATTCAATGAACCTTCCTGTTAAATGACATCAAGCAGAGATCTAGAAACCATGAGAAACTGATACAGAAATATATTTCAAAATTGTATAACTTTTTATTACACAAACAATATATTTTTTTCTGAATGTGGACAACCCCTTAAAACTGTAATATTTCAATGGATATTTATCCCTCTTTCATAGAATAGTTAAAATATGTTTGATCTCCAACCAACGTGTAAAACCAGAACCATTACAGAAGGGTACAGAACCATTCAGTAAGGAGAAATTAGGTGCTCGGGAACATAAGGGGGAGATTTATCAACACTTCTATGCCAGTTTCTGGCGTAGAAGCACTGAAATAATCACAATTACTTGTGCAGGAAGTAAATTGCATTTATATTTGCGGCTACGCCACCTCTATGCTACGTGGAGGGACACAGCTGCCGGTGGAGTGGACATGGGGCGTTCTTGCCCCGTGCCTGCATAATTTCTAAAAACCTAAAAAATAATGCTAAAAAAATTTTATTTGCAGGTTTTTCCGCAAAACTATCCCAAGCCAGACCTAAGTCTCTTGATGCATACGGCAGGATGGGAGTATGATAGATTCCCCCCATAGTTCTAGTGGTCAGTAAGAAGGGAGAGTGTCTTCTACAGAACTCCAGGACTCAAACAATGTTTATCAGTCCTGTGGATAGGTGGTTAAAGTTCACTGTAGCATAATGCGTTAATGCTCATTAAAGCATTCAAACATTTAAAAGCACTCTGTGCATACAATGCCATTAATATTGTTTATCTCAGTGTTTGGTACTAAGAACACAATCTGCAATTACACAACACCCACATTCAGATGAGTCCTTACACTAAGCATATGATCAATAACAAACATGTTCCATGGTAAACATTAACCCCTTAAGGACGCAGCCTGTTTGCAGGTTAAGGCTCGCAACTTTTTTTGGAAATTTGACCAGTGTCTCTTCCTGTGGTAATAACTTTTCAACGCTTTAAGATATCTCTGTGATTTTGAGATTGTTTTCTCGTGAGACATTGTAGTTTATGTTAGTAGTGTCATTTCGGTGATCCGTTCCTTTTTTGGGGGGTAAAAATTCAAAAATTTAGGAAAAATTTGAAAAAAATGACTATTTTCAAAGTTTCAAATGTTATAATTTTTAGACAAAAAGTGATACCACAAATTTTTTTTGATAGAAACCTTTTGCCATTGGTCTTCTTTTTATATCCATAATTTGTTTTACGTTTCCATTATTTTTATGGATGTGAGAAGGTTTGAAGTTTTAGTAGCAACTTCTCAGATTTTCTTGAAATTTGAAAAATGCGAACTTTTTGGTGATCAATTCAGTTTGGAAGTGCCATATAAAGGCTTATGTACTATATACCCCCACAAGTAACACCATTTTATGAACCTAACATCTCAACCTATTCAAATCAGCATTTAAGAAGTCTGTTAACCCTTTAATTATTTTTCCGGAAGCATATGAAAATGGAGTGGAAATTTTGAAATTTCAATTTTTGATTTCAATCTTTCCAATTTAGCCCTAAAACGGATACATTCAGAAGGAATTTGAGGTAAATATATATTCCTAATTTCTTGCCCTGCTTCTTCCGAGTACGGCAATACCAGACATGTGGATGTCAGCTGCTGTTTCCCCGCACATCGATGTCCAGAACAGAGTTAGCGATACCGGGAATTTGGAAGGCCAATTTGGCTGCAAATATTTTGTGGTGCCACAGTGTAATTGAAGAGCCCCTGAAGTAAAAGTACAATAGAAAACCCCCCAAAATGTCACCATTTCGGAAACTAGACCTCTCAAAGAATTTATCGGTGGTTGTGGTGAGCATTTTAACCCCCGACACGCTGGTCAAAATTGAATGCAAAGTAAATGGTGCAGAGTAAAAATTGTGTTTTTATCTCAAAAATGTCATTTTAGTGCCTCATATACTGTGCCCAACTCATGCCACTTTAGACAAACACCCCAAAAATCATTCTGTGGGTTGTCCCGAGTACAGCAATACCACACATGTGCCAATAATTTACAGACTGGGCGCACAGAAGGGATGAGAACGGAAGGAGTGAAATTTTGATTTTCCAGCTCCGTTTTCACATGTTTGGATTTGGAGTGCCATGTCATGTTGGCAGGGCCCGTGAGGTGCCAGTGCAATAGAAACCCCCAATAAATGATACCATTACGGAAACTAGACCCCTCAAAGAATTTATCGGTGGTTGTGGTGAGCATTTTAACCCCCGACACGCTGGTCAAAATTAAATGCAAAGCAAATGGTGCAGAGTAAAAATTGCGTTTTTATCTCAAAAATGTCATTTTAGTGCCTCATATACTGTGCCCAACCCGTGCCACTTTAGACAAACACCCCAAAAATCATTCTGCAGGTTGTCCCGAGTACAGCAATACCACACATGTGCCAATAATTTACAGACTGGGCACACAGAAGGGATGAGAACGGAAGGAATGAAATTTTGATTTTCCAGCTCCGTTTTCACATGTTTGAATTTGGAGTGCCATGTCATGTTGGCAGGGCCCGTGAGGTGCCAGTGCAATAGAAACCCCCAATAAATGATACCATTACGGAAACTAGACCCCTCAAAGAATTTATCGGTGGTTGTGGTGAGCATTTTAACCCCCGACATGCTGGTCAAAATTAAATGCAAAGAAAATGGTGCAGAGTAAAAATTGCGTTTTTATCTCAAAAATGTCATTTTAGTGCCTCATATACTGTGCCCAACCCATGCCACTTTAGACAAACACCCCAAAAATCATTCTGCGGGTTGTCCTGAGTACAGCAATACCACACATGTGCCAATAATTTACAGACTGGGCACACAGAAGGGATGAAAACGGAAGGAGTGAAATTTTGATTTTCCAGCTCCGTTTTCACATGTTTGGATTTGGAGTGCCATGTCATGTTGGCAGGGCCCGTGAGGTGCCAGTGCAATAGAAACCCCCAATAAATGATACCATTACGGAAACTAGACCCCTCAAAGAATTTATCGGTGGTTGTGGTGAGCATTTTAACCCCCGACACGCTGGTCAAAATTGAATGCAAAGTAAATGGTGCAGAGTAAAAATTGCGTTTTTATCTCAAAAATGTCATTTTAGTGCCTCATATACTGTGCCCAACCCATGCCACTTCAGACAAACACCCCAAAAATCATTCTGCGGGTTGTCCCGAGTACGGCAATACCACACATGTGCCAATAATTTACAGGCTGGGCACACAGAAGGGATGAGAACGGAAGGAGTGAAATTTTGATTTTCCAGCTCCATTTTCACACGTTTGGATTTGGAGTGCCATGTCATGTTGGCAGGGCCCGTGAGGTGCCAGTGCAATAGAAACCCCCAATAAATGATACCATTACGGAAACTAGACCCCTCAAAGAATTTATCGGTGGTTGTGGTGAGCATTTTAACCCCCGACACACTGGTCAAAATTGAATGCAAAGTAAATGGTGCAGAGTAAAAATTGTGTTTTTATCTCAAAAATGTCATTTTAGTGCCTCATATACTGTGCCCAACCCATGCCACTTCAGACAAACACCCCAAAAATCATTCTGCGGGTTGTCCCGAGTACGGCAATACCACACATGTGCCAATAATTTACAGGCTGGGCACACAGAAGGGATGAGAACGGAAGGAGTGAAATTTTGATTTTCCAGCTCCGTTTTCACACGTTTGGATTTGGAGTGCCATGTCATGTTGGCAGGGCCCGTGAGGTGCCAGTGCAATAGAAACCCCCAATAAATGATACCATTACGGAAACTAGACCCCTCAAAGAATTTATCGGTGGTTGTGGTGAGCATTTTAACCCCCGACACGCTGGTCAAAATTGAATGCAAAGTAAATGGTGCAGAGTAAAAATTGTGTTTTTATCTCAAAAAAGTCATTTTTGTGCCTCATATACTGTGCCCAACCCATGCCACTTTAGACAAACACCCCAAAAATCATTCTGGGGGTTGTCCTGAGTACGGCAATACCACACATGTGCCAATAATTTACAGGCTGGGCACACGGCAGGGGTCAGGAAGAAAGAAGCACAATTTAGGTTTTCAAGCTTCATTTTCACTAGATTGGTAATGGGGGGTACCCCCGAGGTACCAGTACAATAGAAACTCCCAAGTAGTGAACCCATTTTGGAAAGTGCACCCCTCAAAGAATGTATGTAGGCTTGTATGATCATTTTAACCCCCAACACGCTGGTCAAAATTGAATGCAAAGTAAATGGTGCAGAGTAAAAATTGTGTTTTTATCTCAAAAAAGTCATTTTTGTGCCTCATATACTGTGCCCAACCCATGCCACTTTAGACAAACACCCCAAAAATCATTCTGGGGGTTGTCCTGAGTACGGCAATACCACACATGTGCCAATAATTTACAGGCTGGGCACACGGCAGGGGTCAGGAAGAAAGAAGCACAATTTAGGTTTTCAAGCTTCGTTTTCACTAGATTGGTAATGGGGGGTACCCCCGAGGTACCAGTACAATAGAAAGCCCAAGTAGTGAACCCATTTTGGAAAGGGCACCCCTCAAAGAATGTATGTAGGCTTGTATGAGTATTTTAACCCCTAAGGTGCTGGCTCAAATGTAATACAAAGTGAGTAGTGCAGAGAAACAGTTGTATTGCAATTTATCAAATATGCCATTGAAGTGACAAAAGTATTTTGCCCAACTCATGCCACTGGGGAAAAACACATCAAAAATCATTCTGCGGGTTACCCCGGTTAGGGCAATACCCCATAGGAGGCAATAATCTGTAGGATGGTGACACGGCAGGGCTCAAAAGGGAATAACTTGTTGGAGCACAGACATTATACTTTTTTTTTTCTTTTTGGCATCATGAAAGATTTGTAGATGCCAATAGGGGCCAGTACAGTAGAAACCCCTAAGAACTGACCCTATTTTGGAAACTACACCCCTCCATGAATTAATCTAGGGGTATAGTTAGCATTTTAACCCCACAGGTGGACCCCTGAAAAAGTGCAAAATGGATAGTGCATAGTAAAAAATATCTATTATGTCATTTTGTGCCCAGCTGCTGCCATGGGAGACAAACACCCTAAAAATCATGATGCATGTTTTCCCGGGTAAAGCATACGGGACAGTAATCTAGAGGCTGGGCACATGGCAGGGCTTAGAAGGGAAGGTGCGGCATGATGTATAAGCTGTGCGTCAGGGTAACAACAGGGTACTCTAAAAATCCAGGGATGTATGATAAATTCGGAAGCAATCTTTCATACATAACCCTGGTTTTTCTGGGCATGTCTCACAGTGATGAATGGTGTCCTTCCGAATGCCATTTTTGGAGCACACCCTGCACTTCTTTTGTGACCTTCCCTTGCTGGCTGTTTGGGGAACTACTCCTGGAAAGTGCTGCCCTGGTACAATACGTGATGTGGCCTCACTTCCAGATGTGCTAGCACTCCCCCCTTCCTGGTCTCCAAAAAGAAAGTACTTTATTACCATCTCTTGAAATTCCAGGAAAGTTCCCCTCTGGCCGGCATATCGATGCAGCACATAAGCATTATACAATGCCATCTGCATGATGTGCACGGCCAGCTTCTTGTACCACACCCTCGACTTCCGCATGGCATTGTACGGCTGAAGCACCTGGTCAGACAAGTCCACCCCTCCCATGTATTTGTTATAATCTAAAATACAGTCTGGCTTGGGGGCTTCTGCACTGGCACCTCGTACTGGGACAGGGGTGGTGGTGTGCTCATGTATTGTGGTTAATACAAGGACCTCTCTCTTGTCCTTGTACTTAACACACAATACAGAGTCGCTGCATAGTGCCCTGCTTTCGTGCCTTTTAAGTTTTTGCCCAAGCAGCGACTTAGGGAGACCTCTCTGATTTCTGCGTACAGTGCCGCATGCCGCAGTATTTCTGGAAGTGAGGCACTTGAACAGGGTGGTGCTGGTGTAGAAATTGTCCAGGTAGAGGTGGTAGCCCTGGTCCAGCAGTGGGTGCACTAAATCCCACACTATCTTCCCTGTAACACCCAGGAAGGGGGGGCATTCTGGGGGCACTATAGAGGAGTCCTTCCCTTCATATACCCTGAACTTGTATGTGTACCCTGATGAACTTTCGCACAGCTTATACATTTTCACACCATATCTTGCCCTCTTATTGGGCAGGTACTGGCGGAATTGAAGTCTCCCTTTGAATTGTACCAGGGACTCGTCTATGCTCACATGTTTGGCGGGAGTATATGCCTGGGCAAACTTGGCACTAAAATGATCTAATAGGGGCCTGACCTTAAATAACCGATCATAACTGGGGTCACCTCTGGGTGGGCACTGTGTGTTGTCAGTGTAGTGCAAAAACTTATGGATGGCTTCAAAGCGCATCCTGCTCATTGCCATGCGGAACATGGGGGTGTGGTACAGTATATCTGTGCTCCAGTAGTCCCTGATTGAAGGCTTCTTTACTATCCCCATAAGGAGTATTATGCCCCAATACTTGTACATCTCTGCTGCAGTGACAGGGGTCCACCTGTAGGGTTGTGCATAAAAGGACGTGGGGTTTTGGGCAATATGTTGTGCAGCGTAGAGATTTGTCTGAAATATAATAATATTTAGCAGCTCCTCATCAAAAAAAAACTTAAAAAAGTCTACAGCTCTGAGCCCTGTCGTGTCAAAGTTAATGCCAGGATGGCCCAAAAAGTCAGGGACCTGAGGGGTATAATTATCTGGGGCTACCCATGTGGGGTCAGTGGAAGCCCCAGACGCTTCTCCTGCAGAAGTCCCAGAAACTTCTCCTGCAGAAGTCCCAGGCACTTCTCCTGCAGAAGTCCCAGGCACTTCTCCTGCAGAAGTCCCAGGCACTTCTCCTGCAGAAGTCCCAGGCACTTCTCCTGCAGAAATCCCAGGCACTTCAATTGCAGAAGTCCCTGGAACCCTACGGCGCCTTCTTGGGGGTCCTTCCAGGTCACTGGAAGATGAGCAGGAGGATGATGATAGGTAAAAGGGACCATCATCCCCACTAGCTGACTCGGTGTCAGAGGCAAGCATGTTATATGCCTCCAACACGGTGTACGTCTTCTGAGACATTGCACACAAAAAAAAATAGAGGACAAGAAAAATTAGATAATGTGCACCAAACTACACGGATAAACCGTCTAGCAGGCACACAAAAAAAAAATATAATGCACACCAAACTACACGGACAAGCCGCACAGATGGCACACACAAAAAATAATGTGCACTAAACTACACGGACAAGCCGCACAGATAGCACACAAAAAAAAAAAGATAATGCGCACCAAACTACACGGACAAGCCGCACAGATGGCACACACAAAAAATAATGTGCACTAAACTACACGGACAAGCCGCACAGATAGCACACAAAAAAAAAAGATAATGCACACCAAGCCACACGGACCAGCCGCACAGATGGCACACAAAAAATAATGCGCACTAAACTACACGGACAAGCCGCACAGATAGCACACAAAAAAAATAATGCGCACTAAACTACACGGACAAGCCGCACAGATAGCACACAAAAAAAATAATGCGCACTAAACTACACGGACAAGCCGCACAGATAGCACACAAAAAAAAAGGTAATGCACACCAAACTACACGGACAAGCCGCACAGATGGCACACACAAAAAATAATGCGCACTAAACTACACGGACAAGCCGCACAGATAGCACACAAAAAAAATAATGTGCACTAAACTACACGGACAAGCCGCACAGATAGCACACAAAAAAAAAGGTAATGCACACCAAACTACACGGACAAGCCGCACAGATGGCACACACAAAAAATAATGCACACTAAACTACACGGACAAGCCGCACAGAAAGCACACAAAAAAAATAATGCGCACTAAACTACACGGACAAGCCGCACAGATAGCACACAAAAAAAAAAAGATAATGCACACCAAGCCACACGGACCAGCCGCACAGATGGCACACACAAAAAGTAGCTATGTACGGGTACACCTACGGCGTTCTGGAAAAAAATATTACCAGGCACCGAAAAAAAACCTATGTGCACCGCGCAAAAAGGCGCTACAAATGCACCTAGCTTGCCCTAAGACAAACTAACTACCGCTAAGATTGCTAAAGATTCTGTGCAGCGCTATTCACACGGCGCACTGAAAAGTGCGTCCAGTGCAGAACAACGCTAACACAGCGCACTGAAAAGTGCGTTTGGGTTCAGAAGGGACAGACAGGGAAAAACGGAAGACACGTGGGATCACACAAGGCGATCACACAGGGAACACACAGGACACAGGAAAAAACAGATAGGATGGGAATTTGTAGGGAACAATAGGGATCAGATAAGGATCAGAACACTATTTATAGTGTAAAAGTGTATTTTGGTGCACACAGTAACGCTCTTTCCTCTCTCCAGCGATACCAAACCAAAATGGTGCCGCTGGAGGAAGAGGAAAGTGCTAAAAGCACGTTTTTTAGCCTAAAATCGCTGTAATTGGCCAGTCAGGTTTGACTGGCCAATCACGGCGATCGGCGGGCGGGACCAATTTGATTGGTCGGGTGACGGAGACAGGAACTCCTCCTGCCTCTGTCACCCAAATTTCAGCCCGATGTCACCACGTCTCGCGACGTGGTGACAATTCTAAAATAGTATGCGCTCGCGCAGTAGCTGTACTGCGCTGAGCGCCAATAGTGGGAAGCTGCGCAGTACAGCTACGGCGCGGAGCGCTAAGGGGTTAAAGGATAATTTAAAGGGGTATTACCACTTTGGCAAATTAATGTTATTGTTTGCATGATGAAAAATAATACAATTTCCAATATACTTTCTGTATCAATTCCTCACAATTTACTAGATCTCTGCTTGCTGTCCTTCTATAGAAAGCTTCTATGTTTACTTCCACTGGACAGAAATCTGACCATGGTCACACAGGTGCATGTTATATCATAGACAGTAATCAGAGCTGTGTGATATAACAAGCCGTGCACCTGTGTGACCATGGTCAGATTTCTGTCTACTGGAAGTAAACATAGAAGTTTCCTATGGAATGACAGCAAGCAGAAATACAGAACACCGTAAATTGATACAGAAAATATATTGGAAATTTGTATAACTTTTCATTATTCAAACAATATCAATTACTTGTTGAAATGGGATTACTCCCATTAATTAGCCATAGTGCAGATGCCAAATGTATCCAACCCCTACAACATTCTTTTTTGTTTATTTGGAAAAAAACATATTTTCTTATTGTATGTGTGTATTTTTTTTTAATTGTCAAGGAGATTACAGTATTGAAATACATGTTGCTGTTTCATGCAACTACAAACATTGTAAGGCCCATGAGAAAGGACATTTAAAACAAAATACCTTTATTTGTACTTCATAAAAAAAAAAAGTTTTGAGGCTGTCTACAAAAATAGCCAAGCCTAGATACAGGCTGGGTTCTGATAACTCTAGGGAGGGGGGTGAGGGGGATAACAGTAACCTAGGTTTATAGTACTTTCACTTTTCCCATTTAATACATGATGCCCTCTTGCCAGTATTTATCCTCCCCAGATTCCTCACACCCATACAACTACACCCGTGCTTTTTCTCCATGCTGTTGATTAGAACAGAGAATCAAGCACTAAGTGTAACCACTAAGTCAGATAAACACCTGACGCGTTTCCCCCGGTGGGAATTGTTTCAGCGGTTCATCAGAGGTACCGTAGTGACATATGCAAGGGGCTAACTCTCTGGGCTGTCAACATATTGCTTAGATAACAGCCATATAGCCCAGTCAGAGTTTATATCACCCTGGCTCTTGTGGTAACATAGATAATCACACAAGCGGACTTTGCATAGCTTTGTTTCTAGCTAGCTAACTTAGAGAACGTCCCCGCAATTGTGATAACATATACCGGCACTGGTATGGCCGCGTGTGTTAATGGCGTCCGAGACTATTTAAAGATTAAGCACAGACCGGGGAGGGGGACCTTAGAGCTAATCTGGAGCACCCTGTACTGCTGCACATTTAACATAGAGGGTCCAACACAATTCTGTCGGGTCGCAGAAATAAATGTGGTGCATGGTCCATTTAGGTGCACAATTTCGTGGCACATTGGGCATAGTGCAGCCGTGGCACAAAACTGGTGCAAACACTTTATAAATACATGTGCAAGCAGTTTGCATGATCTTTTCAGTTCAAAGTCAGAAAACTGGCACAAACACTTTAAAAAATGTGGGCCAATGTGTGGCATCCTGATGGCACCAAGAATTATACTAGTGGTCTGTTGAGAAGCTGTCACATGATGACTTATATGTTAACAAGGGACCATTTCTAATTTGTCTAAAGAGAGCTTGTTATGTCAATTGACAGTGTTACTTTACACGTTCTTGTTAGCATATCCTTATATTACATTTAGACAAAATTCCAGTTCTACAATGAGCCTCTTCATGAAGTGGTCAACTCATAGGAAAAAAGTCAAGAATGATCCATAAATAGATAGGTTTATTGAATTTTCCCCAGGACGGAAAAATAATTTTGCTTTGCAATGGAAAAACTTCAAAATGTGCTGCCTACTCAAATAAAAAAAGAAAGGTTGTATACAGCGAATAGAAGTGTATAGAGTTTATATTACGCTGCAAACAAGCTAAAATTGTTGCTCGTGTATGGTCACAGTGACTTACAGTGGTAAATTCCGTTGACATCTCCAAGTCAAACAAACCCAGCCCAGTCATTTCAGGTTGTTATTGCTACTGATCTGCAGCAATATTCAACTTTGCATTTCTCACAAAATCTATTTAAAGTAGAACTAAAACCAGCATTGGAAAACATGTATACCAAAAAGCCATGTATTTTTATCTGGCTGCAAGTGCTCCTCATTTATATCAGTTCTATCCACACTAATATATGGTAACCATTAGCAGTCATGGTGACCTCTTCCCAGGACCCAAACATTCTGCTTCATAGTATATGTGAGGAGATATAAAATAATGTGACCATTGAGGTTAGTTGCTTTTTTTTTACTTTTTCATTTCTTAAATGTAGCTACCAAAGTATGAAATTTAGACTGTTAATGGATTTCAGTTTTTATTTAAATGAACCCCTATTAGATGTTGAAAAGACCTGCTGGTGTGTAAAAATACACTTTCTATTACCTTATTTGATCATCCTTTGTGACTGTGGGGTAGGAGCAGAGAGTAACTACAAAGCATATCTCTCTTGAAAGACTCTGCATATAAATGCAGGATACAAATAGCCCATTTATTTTAATATGCACAATGTTATGCTTCATTTTTTCTTTGGTAACAAGCCATTCACTTATGAAGTGCAGCTGATTACTAGTACCAGCAGTACTAGGACATCCTGTGATCAGCTCATTATGGGCACAATAAATGCAAAATATTGTATTTCTAATGATTTGTATGAGAATAACCACAAAACTCCACCCAGAATGTTATATATTACAAATAGTCACACAAGGCCATAACTACGAGAGACAGGGCCCCATAGCACACTACTAAAAGGGGCCCCCCTTATAAAAAAAATATGCATATCTGTACACTCACACATCTTTTTACACACACATTTATAGACTCTCACACACATACAAGCACACACACACACACATATATATATATATATATATATATATATATATATATACAGTTCTAAACTAATACACATATTTATACATTCTTGCACACATTAATAGACTCATGCATACACATTCATGTACACAATTTTAAATGTATATACTTATACATATATTATATACACATGGTAATTACAAAGCATATACAGAACTTATACACATATAGGGGGTCATTTACTAAGGACCTGATTCGCGTTTTCCCGACGTGTTACCCGAATATTTCCGATTTGCGCCGATTGTACCTGAATTGGCCCGGGATTTTGGCGCACACGATCGGATTGTGGCGCATCGGCGCCGGCATGCGCACGTCGGAAATCGGGGGGCGTGGCCGAGCGAAAACCCGACGGATTCGGAAAAACAGTCGCATTTAAAAAAAAATTGTGTCGCGAAAATTTCACTCACCTTCATCCAGGATAGGACGGTGTATTTCGAGGCATTCCAGCGGACTTCAGTGCAGCAGCACCACCTGGTGGACGGCGGAGGAACTACCATCATAAATCCCGGGTAAGTAAATCTGCCCCATAGTCTATAGAGATCAAATACACACACATATAGTATATACATATAGTATATATACACATGTTTACAGTATAAACACACCATATGTACACATACAGGACAAACACATACAAACAGACAGTTTATGCATACCATATATAAACATATGCTACAGCAGCAGAAGACCACACCGGGTGCCACTCCTTTCAGCTAAGAACAGGAAACTGAGGCTACAATTTGCACAAGCTCATCAAAATTGGATAGTAGAAGATTGGAAAAACGTTGCCTGGTCTGATGAGTCTCGATTTCTGCTGCGACATTCGGATGGTAGGGTCAGAATTTGGAGTCAACAACATGAAAGCATGGATCCATCCTGCCTTGTATCAACGGTTCAGGCTGGTGGTGGTGGTGTCATGGTGTGGGGAATATTTTCTTGGCACTCTTTGGGCCCCTTGGTACCAATTGAGCATTATTGCAACGCCACAGCCTACCTGAGTATTGTTGCTGACCATGTCCATCCCTTTATGACCACAATGTACCCAACATCTGATGGCTACTTTCAGCAGGATAATGCGCCATGTCATAAAGCTGGAATCATCTCAGACTGGTTTCTTGAACATGACAATGAGTTCACTGTACTCAAATGGCCTCCACAGTCACCAGATCTCAATCCAATGAATAAAGCATCATTGGGATGTGGTGGAACGGGAGATTGCATCATGGATGTGCAGCCGACAAATCTGCGGCAACTGTGTGATGCCATCATGTCAATATGGACCAAAATCTCTGAGGAATGCTTCAAGCACCTTGTTTAATCTATGCCACGAAGAATTGAGGCAGTTCTGAAGGCAAAAGGGGTTCCAATCCGTTACTAGCATGGTGTACCTAATAAAGTGGCTGGTGAGTGTATATATACCTCATCATCCAGCGAATACAAAACTTCACAATTTCAAGATTGAATCCAGCGAATGTGGAATTTAACAGCTTCAATTTTAAATCCCGCTAACGCAGAACTTGAAAATTGCAATTTTGTATCCAACAAATGCAGAATTTTACAATTTCAATATTGTATTCAATGAATGTGGAATTTGACTTAATTGGACTCTCTAACCGCTCACTCAGCCGCTGGCACAGTCAAGTCACCTGGGATCCATGTCTGGTTCATCTTAATGAACATGTGAACAGGCGGATCCTCTTGTCCTCTAAACGCACACTTGACGCAGGGCAGGACAACATCTCTAAGGCATAGAGGGCAAGCTCTGGCCAAGTGTCCAATTTTTCCACCCAGATATTGAACAGGGAGGATCCATCCATCAGAACCAGAAGAGATGTCAATAGATTATCTTCTAAAATGTGAGTTACAGTATGCCTCCTGGTACTACGTGCCATTTCTGTTGGTGGTGGAAGTTGAGGAGAATTGCACCTGATGTTCCACAAAAATTCCCCCCTGACCCCCAAATTAACTCCCTGGATAAACTAAAACTATTTTGAAAAACTTTAAAAAAAACTGAACTTTTTTCAGAAAAACTGAAAGTTCTTGGAAAAACAAAGCTATTTACAAAAACATAATCTATTTTCCATTATTCGTTTTCCAGGAAAACTATTATTGCTTCGAGGGTAAAAGCCAACTGTAAGAAGTCAGAGGCTATCCATTTCAGAGACTGGCAGCTCATTTCTTCTGCCCCTTTTCCTTTTAACATTCAAAGTGCTTTATGAAGGTTCTTGGGATTTGGTTCAGGAAAGAAGGTGCAGCCCTAAAGACCTGGCAAGAAAGCTTGTCTAAAGTCAACACCAGAGTCACACTGTGAGGCCACTGCTCTCCACGGAGGTATTGTTGATATTGGTAGCACTTCTGAATGTAGTGGGTGCCTGGAATAAGTAAATCCTGGCACAAGTTAATTGCTCAGATGATTTTTTTTAATCTTTGTCACAGCTTATGCATGTAAATTTTCGACCATTCTGAGGTCTTTGTCAAACATGTTTGTCATGATTAAGAGCTGGTGCTCCGCTCGAAACGTGTAGACGCTACCTATGTTTGGGAACTACCCATGGTGATGTATTAAATAAAGAAATGTGAAGTTGGAAACGTTTGGCTAGACCTTGACTTCATGGTTGAAATTTGTTATGCCTGAGCAGCAAGGTGGCCCGTGCCTATCCAACCACATGTGCCTTCAATTAAGGGGAAAGTGAGCTGGTATATTTATCCTTTCTTCAACGCACAGAAAATACTTATTTGCAATAGGTCCATATATACAAAGTGAGTGACATTGAGGACAAGTTGCCTCCCATCCACAAAGAGTTTAAGCGATTATCTTACAATTTTTCTTTGCTCATATGAAAGTCTAAAGACCTTTAAAACCGGCTTTGCCGGAACAACCTGCGAGTCATTGGTATTCCTGGGAAAACTGAAGAAAAAGATCTGGTAACCTTCATAGAAATTTGGATTAAAGAAAAGATGTGTCAAGATGTATTGTCCCCATTGTTTGCTGTCGAGAGGGCCCACAGAGTCCCATCCCGTCCCATACCACAAGGGGCAGTACCAAGATCATTAATTTTAAAGGGAGATTCCATTTTAAGAGCGTCAAGAGACCATCCAGATTTAACAATTAATAGAAATAAAAAATTATTCCACCCAGACTTTTCTGCTGAAGTACAGAAGAGAAGGGTGAAGTTTGTGGAGGTAAAGGGTCAGCTGACAGCGTTGAAAGTCACATACTCCATGCTGTACCTGGCCAGATTAAGAGTTGTTGCGTTTGAAATAACCCACTTTTTCGACCTTTTTGGTTGGACGCCAATGAGAGGAGACTTCAGGAGATTGCCCAGGAGGAACCGTGAGCTGTACACTCCCGTTATGCCTAATTCATGCCTTACTAGTTGTTAAAATTGCAGGGTATTAAATCTGTTATGCAGGCAACATGTTTCAGAAACAAATATGTTTGTTTTTTACTGTTTAAAACGGGCAGGAGCCCAGGTACAGAACAATAGATATAGGAATTTACTGTAAATGTTCTGTGTGGTTATGTTAAATGTGGCATCCCAGAATGTCAAGAAGGTGTGAGAAAGCAAATGTATTGCCCCAATCTTCCATTATTTGGAGAATTTCTTTAGTGGGAATTTGGGAAAGGGGAGAGTTAAGGGCTTGTTGGAAATTGTTTGGTTATAGTACTGGACAAGATTACAAGATTGGCTGGTATGACTATTGGCAGGTGAAGTATAGGGATGCCCGACAGTACTCGTGCTACTCAAGTTCTAACAACACTCTGTTGAGCGTAGATCTTCTTGTTATTTCATTGCACATGCATAAGTACATTTCAGATGTATAGTTTTTACCTCGTAGTGTGTCGGACCATTCTGCGGTACTGGTAAAAATGGCTATCCCAGCTGAAGTCCCAAGTGGGTAGCTGGACAATAAATCCCTTTGAGATACATTTGGTGGATAAAGGGGGCTTGTTCCGTAACTGAATTTAGTCTTTTTTTCTGAGAAACAAGAACTCTACTACACTTGTGGGATGCCACGAAGATGTATATTAGGGGTATATACAGGCAGCATACTAAGTCAAAGGAATTGATGGTCCACCAGCAACAGAGGGTCCTTTCTACTGAAAGGGAGTTCCTGATAATCCCCTCGGTAGGGACTGAGACTTATTAGAAGGAAGCCCAAAATCTCCAGAAGGACCATGTTTTAAAAGTAGCGGAGGATAAAAGATTTTCCCTTAAGCAAAAATACTTTGTCCAGGGAGAGGCAGATGGCCATCTTTTGGCAAACATTATTAATACCAAAAACGGTCACACTCGGCTCAGGGAAATACGGCTCTGGATAATTCCACTGTTACAGGAGGTAAGGAAATACTGGTGTTTTTTCCATAATATATATAAAGAATTCTATAAATCTCAGCTTGGATGTAGTACAAAGGAAATACTGAGATATTTGGAGGATGTAGAAATGCCCAGAATAACACAGGAAGAAGCGGAGAAAATTGACTCCCCATTAATATTGGATGAGTTGGAAGATGCACTGACATCCCTTCCTAACGAAAAGGCCTTAGGGATGGGTTACCGGAGAATTTTTTAAAAAGCATCAGGAGTAAGGATTTACAGAGCTCAGACTCACACTTTCCGATTTCATTACTTCCAGTGGATATTAAGGTACTAGCCAAAGTCTTAGCCAATCACCTTCTAGACTACCCTTGTCCACACAGATCAATCTGGATTCATGCCAGATAGATCCACATTGGTCAATTTTAGGCAATTATACTTAAACATCCAGGCTGAGGGAAGAGCAGGACCAATCGGGCGAGTGGGAATTTTTATGGGCCGTATTGCGGAAATTAGGATTTGGACCTCAATATATTGAATGGGTTCAGCTACTTTAGGCCATTCTGATGGCAAGAATAAAGGTTAATGGCCTGGTTTCAGAAGCAATCCAGTTAGAGAGGGGAACGAGACAGGGCTGTCCACTTTCCCCTTTCCTGTTTGCGTTAGCAATGGAGACGCTGGCGGCCATACTTAGAACTACCTCAGATTTGCAGGGCTTCAAGGGAAGGGAGAGGGAGGAATGGGTCTATCTTTATGCCAATGATCTCCTTATATATTTGAGAGATACAGATAAGTCTCTAACTAGTGCCATGAATATTATCAGAACTTTTGGAAGGTACTCAGGAGTCAGCATTAACTGGGACAAATCAGTTATACATCTCTTGGACCCAATTCCGGATGACCCCCAAACCTTAGGCCCCTTGCAGGTGGCATTCAAATTTAAGTATCTGGGAATGGTGGTGACTTGTCGGCCAAAAGACTACATAAAAGAGAACTTTTTTTATCACATACAAAAATTAACAAAAGATTAGAAAGAGGAAAAGAATTCCTATCAATACACATATCACATTGTTTCTTTTCTAGACAATTTTACAATTACAATTACAAATAATTCTACACTACACTGGCTGCAATCTTAAGCACTGTATACAAAAGTCTTTCTCCTACTTTCCTTCTCTATTTGTCATATAATACGTTTATTTTTTTTTTATTTATTCCTCCCCCCTAACCCCAAAAAGGAGAAAAAAAAAAGAAAACAAAACAAAACAAAAACAAAAGCAACCCCATCTCTCTCGCTCTTCCACCCCAGATCTCCCCACCAAGACCTTCCCTTATTTCCTTTCTCTTTTTCTCTTAATCAATAAAGTACAACTCCTCTACTGTAAAAGTTATTTTCTATCCAATTTTTCCACATCTTTTTAAATTGCACAGCTTTCTTATTTGAGACGGTCTTCAGATTGTACCATTCTCCTTGTAGAGACAGGTTAGATATTCTAATCCACATATTGGTGGTTGGAGGACTTTTTACAATCCATTTCTTAATGATGCAAAATCTTGCTTATAGCAATAGTTTTTTAAACCCTAGGCGCACCAGGACATTATAGTACGTCCCCAGGGCTAGATACTAAGCGCACGGGGACGTGCTATAACGTCCTGCTTCTGGCACCAGCTCACGAACGGAACCAGCACCAGAAGCAGCGGCTGTCAGCTGTCTATCACAGCTGACAGCTTGCGCTTACACCCGCGATCGGAGCCGGGTGTTTCTGCTATGGAACGGATCCCCCGTGCCGCTTACCGGGGGATCTGATCCTCTTCTGGGCAGCTCCGAGGACTGCCATGTGCCCCAGAGCTGCCCGATCTCCCTGGCAGTCGGACCCCTTCCGGGTCTGACTGTAAAGTGTCTGAGCATGCGCCTGCATGCTCAGACAGTTTACACTGCTCTACAATGAAATAATATTGTAGAGCAGTGTATTGAACGTGAACCAGCGATCAGAGCATCACTGGTTCAAGTTCAAGTAAGTATAAGTAAAAAAAATGTTTGTCAGACGAAAAATAAAAAAGTTATGCATATAAAATACACAAAACCCCCACATATTTGGTATCGCTGCGTCTGTACCATTCTGCATAATAAAACAGAATGGTTATTAGATCCGCAAAGTGAACTGCGTAAAAAAAAAAAAAAGCTCCAAAAAAAAAGATAATTTTCAATTAATACCCTATAAAAATGCTCTAAAAAGTGATTTAACCCCTTAATGACTTGGCCTTTTTTAGTTTTTTCACTTCCATTTTTCACTCACCAACTTCAAAAATCTATAACTTTTTTAATTTTCCACATAAAGAGCTGTGTTATGGCTTATTTTCTGCGTAACAAATTGCACTTCATAGTGACGGTATTTAATATTCTATGGCGTGTACTGGGAAGCGGGAAAAAAATTCCAAATGCAGTGAAAATGGTGAAAAACCACATTTGTGACGTTTTCTTGTGGGCTTGGATTTTACAGCTTTCACTCTGCGTCCCAAATGACATGTCTACTTTATTCTTTGGGTCGGTACGATCACGTGGATACCAAATTTGTATAGGTTGTATAATGTTTTCATACATTTAAAAACTCCTGTACAAAATTTTTTTTTTTTATTTTGCCATCTTCTGGGGCCAATAACTTTTTCATACTTTGGTGTACGGAGCTGTGGATAGTGTCATTTTTTGCGAATTTTGATGCCGTTTTCATTACTATAATTTTTGGGACTGTGCGACCTTTTGATCACTTTTTATTAATTTTTTTATATTTTTCAAAATGGCAAAAAAATGCCATTTTCGACTTTGGACGCTATTTTCTGTTACGGGGTTAAACGTAGTGAAAAAACATTATCACATTTTGATAGATCGGGCATTTTCGGACGCGGCGATACCTAATGTGTTTATGATTTTTACTGTTTATTTATTTTTATATCAGTTCTAGGGAAAGGGGGGTGATTTGAATTTTTAGGTTTTTTTATTATAATTTTTTTTTTTAAACTTTTTTTTATTTTTACTTTTACTATTTTTCAGACTCCCTAGGGTACTCTAACCCTAGGTAGTCTGATCGATCATATCATATACTGCCATACTACAGTATGGCAGTATATGTGGATTTTACTCCCCATGCATTACAATGTGCAATTAGCACATTGTAATGCACGGGTTAAAACGAAGTAGCCTCGGGTATTCGGAACACCCGAGGTCACCATGGCGACGGATCGCCGCTCCCCGTGACGTCATCGGGGAGCAGCGATCCACGACAAGATGGCGGCGCCCATGCGGCGCCATCTCTTTGAAGCCGCCGGCAGCATTGCCGGCGGCGATCGAGGTGAAAACACCCGCGATCGGTGCTAGCACTGATCGCGGGTGCTACCGGTAAGCCTTTGCTGCAATATGCAGCAAAGACTTACCGGCTATGGAGAGGGCTCGGCCCGCGAGCCCTCTCCATGCACCGGGACCCGGCGCGTGCCGTACTAGTACGGTGCGCGTCGGGAAGGGGTTAAAAAAGGTTATGCACTCTAAAATAAGACCACTAAAAAGAACCATCCTTCTCGCAAAAAATAAGCCCTTAAACAGATTTGTGAGGTGAAAAATAAAAAAGTTATGCATATGAAAGACGGTGATGCTAAAATTAACAACATTTTGCCAAATTACTTTTTACTCAGTAAAAAAAAAATTAAAAAACTGTATAAATGAGGTATCTTCATAATCGTGGCAACCCATTGAATAAAGAGTAAGCCCTGCCCACCAGCTCGGAGCTTCAGCAGAGCTGCAGCTGTTTGTACTCTTGAAATGAATACAGCCGGAGCTCTGGCTTCAGTACAGGCTTCTGGCTAGAGATCCTGTCTCCCTCCCTCTTCAGCTCCTCATTAGGGATCCTGTCTCCCCCTCTCTGCAGCCCTGTGCTGCGCTGATTACATTGTTATGCAGTCGGCAGTGACAGGAAGGGGAGGCTGAAAGAGTTACACAGGAAGTAGAACGAGCCAGAAGAAAGGAAGATTATGGCAGTTTCCTGCAGGCTGGTTCCTCCTCTCTACTGTACTCTCCCTCCTAACCTGATTATCAGCTCTTTTGAATTATTCCTTATATTTCCCCTACCCTTTCCACCTGTATCACCCTCCACATGCTCAGTCCTGTGATCCATCTCAGCTGCCCACTTCTATGTTTTAACCATACCTCCCAACATTTGTGAAAGGGAAAGAGGGACGATCCCCCTAAGCCACACCCCCAATCACTCCCTGGCCACGCCCCAAATTTTAGCCATATTATAATAATAAAAATGATCTCAATAAAAAAATATATATATTATCCTCATTGGGATTAGAACCCAGAACCTGCAGTGTCCATGTACAATAGTAACACAGCGCCTTAACCAACTGAGCTATAACCTCAATGATTAACAAGGTGGAGAATTTTGGTAACTAAGAACTATGACCATATACTGCCTTGGTATATAGGGAGGGATCTTCTCAGATTATTGTAATTATTGAGACTATTATTATTATTATGGAGATGATTATTATTATTTTTACTATAATTAATAATCATCTCCATAATAATAAAAATAATAAAATTTATAATAATAATAATAATAATAATAATAGTCTCAATAATTACAATAATAATCTCTGAGAAGATCCCTCTCTATATATCAGTGCATTAGTCTGTGTCACAGTGTAAATGGCAGATAACACTTCTTAGTTACCAGAAATCCTCAGCTCTGTATCACTGGGCTTATAGCTCAGTTACCGTATTTTCTGGACTATAAGACGCACTTTTTTTCCCCAGAAAATGGGGAAAAAACAGTGGTGCGTCTTATAGTCCGGATGTAGCTGCAGGAGGGCACCTGGATGCACTTTGCCAGCTAATGCTGACAGTGAAGCGCTGCAGCTGTACTGAGTGCCGCTGCGCTCCTCTCCCTCCACTGCTGGAGGGAATGGATGGCACCCCATGTGCTCTGCCAGCTCTGCAGTCCTCAAGGCACCGATATACAGGAGCGTAGCAGTGGAGAGAGAGGGGGAGGAGAAAGGCACTGACTCTGTGGCCAATCCCCGCTTGGCTTGTAAGTAGCCCGGGAGGTACAGAGTGAAGAAGGCTGCCCGCAGAGTGTGTGAAGAGGAGCCTGTATGTGTCTGACCTGTAACTTCTCTCGGAGCACAGGATCAGATAAGTGATAAGTGCTCCCTTCCCCTGGGTCTCTGCTCTCACACTCTTAACCCCTTGTTGCCTGGTATGTAGTGGCTGCTGTCTTGTAAAGGTACTTTATCCCACAGACCAAGCTCTTGTGGCCATTGTACAAGCACTGTCCCCTCCTGTGTCCCCCTCCTCGTAGATTGTAAGCTCTTGTGGCCATTGTACAGGGACTGTCACCTCCTGTGTCCCCTCATCCTCCTCATAGATTGTAAGCTCTTGTGGCCATTGTACAGGGACTGTCACCTCCTGTGTCCCCTCATCCTCCTCATAGATTGTAAGCTCTTGTGACCATTGTGCAAGGACTGTCATCTCCTGTGTCCTCTCCTCCTTATAGATTGTAAGCTCTTGTGGCCATTGTATAAGGACTGTCATCTCCTGTGTCCCCCTCCTCATAGATTGTAAGCTCTTGTGACCATTGTGCAAGCACTGTCATCTCCTGTGTCCTCTCCTCCTCATAGATTGTAAGCTCTTGTGAGCATTGTACAAGCACTGTCATCTCCTGTGTCCTCCTCCTCATAGATTGTAAGCTCTTCTGACCATTGTCACATATACGCATACCTATACAGCCCTGTAACTCTTGAGACCCCCTGACTACGTGCCAGCATAATTCTATCTAAAGATAGACATCAGTGTCCAGGAGAGGAGGAGGGGGTGACCACTGCTTGCCCCTGCCCCTCTCCAAAGAGAAACATGGCTGCACTGCATCGCCCAGTTACTTTATTAAATATTTTAGCATACTATTTGGGGAAAAAAACATTTTTTCTTGTTTTTCCTCCTCTAAAACCTTGGTGCGTCTTATGGTGCAGTGCGTCTTATAGTCCGAAAAATACGGTAGTTAAGCTCCTGTCTATGGTGCACAAGTTCCCAGGTTCGAATCTCAGCCTGGCCAAAACTTTATTTAATTTAATTATATAAAGAGCTTGTGTCTGGGGAAGCCCTGGAGACCATATATGGACAGATGCTGATCTGACCTGATGACGTGGTTTCTGCTCTCTCTGCTAAGCCCGACACTTCTCTGAAAAGGATTCCCTCCCGATGTCTGCTCTGGGGAACCCTAGGAGATGCAGTGACCATATATGGACAGATACTGATCTGACCTGATGACGTGGTCCCTGCTCTCTCTGCTAAGCCTGACACTTCTCTGAAAAGGATTCCCTCCCGATGTCTGCTCTGGGGAACCCTAGGAGATGCAGTGACCATATATGGACAGATGCTGTCCTGAAGCTGATGACGTGGTCCCTGCTCTCTCCGCTAAGCCCGACACTTCTCTGAAAAGGATTCCCTCCCGATGTCTGTAGAAGCCATTCTGTACTGTGAGTTCAGACTTTCAAAGTATTTACTCTGCGGACACAGCGCCGGGACACAGCGGGGCCTGGGGGGAGAATCCGTGACAATCTCATAGCTGCCCGTGACGCGGGGCAGAGGTACGAAAAACGGGAAAGTCCCGTCAAAATCGGGACGGTTGGGAGCTATGGTTTTAACCCCTGCTATACACTTGTGATAATCCCCCACCAAGCTGCTTTTACTCCCATGCCCCCCCTCTTCTTTTCAGACTTATTATCTGACCACCCCCAGCAGCCTTTTTGCCCCCTCCAAGCCCCAGCTGCAGATCAAATATCTTTGCCTTAAATACTGTCCAACAGTGAAGGCAAAACTACAAGATCCATTGTGTAAGAAAGGTAAGTATTGACTCTTTTAAAGAGAACCCGTCATGCAAAATAACCCCCCTAAACTAAATATATTTTCATAAACTGCCATTAGAGAGCATTGCCTCTATCCCTTTATTGTCCCTCTACATGCCTGTAAACCTAAGCAATGAGGGCCTAAAGCTGTATGCAAATGACCTGTGAAATGTCCAATGAAGCATTAGCATATTCAAGCTGTCCAGCTTATTCATGAGTGGGAGGCACAGCCACACCCCCAGTGCATGACTGACAGCCTGTATAATGGTGTAAGGCTGTATAATGATGTGCTTCCTGGTGCTGGCACCCCCTGCAGCCTGTGTGTGCATATGTGTGTGTTTAGGAGAGATACAGCAGCTCCAGGCAGCCATGCTACAGCAGAACATGTCAGATTCATGTGTAGCTGATGTCTGTGTCTCTCACCTGTATATTAGGAGGATGCAGCATGTCAGCAGATGCAGCACACACACTAGCAATGCTTTACTATACATTACACACAGACATGAGCAGGGGGAGGAGAGGGTAGGGGTAACAGGGGTGACATCACTGCCTCTGACCATGTGACCAGCCTCATTTACGTGATAAAAAATAGATGATTTTACAATGAATAATGTATGAAATAACTAGATAAAGGCTGGGATGGGATCCTTGTGAGCTGCTCCAACAGGTAGTAGTGACAGGACTAGTGACACAGACCTGATGACAGGTGTCCTTTAAGTATGAATGTACTGTATATACTGTATCTAATGTGTATGCATGTGCAATGTTCATGTTCATGTATGGGTGGTATTTAGTGTGAATAAAAGTGCAATTTATATGTGTATTCGTGTAGAATGTGTAAATGCTCATGAAGGTTGTATATAAATGTAATGCTTACGTATGAGGGTGAGGTCATATTCTGTGTTCTTGGTGCGTTTTTAAACACATTGAAAATGCATGCGTAATTGCATGTTTACCATGCGTTTGGCTGATTTTAATCCATTTTTTTTTCATTTCTGAACGTGTAAGCAGCTGTGACAATGTTAACACAGCTGCTTACACTTCCAACAATGAAAAAACGCTTCGAGTGTAGCCAAATTCATTATATCATTTAAAGACGCATGCGGTCTGACACATGCTTTTTGATCCATCTAAAACGCCATGTGTGAATGCACCCTGAGGGCGCGTTCACACTTTCCGCTAGCATTGCGTTCATAAACACATATGTGTTCGGGAAACACATATGTGATCGACCCGAAACCAGCGCCCTGTGCGCTAGCGTCGCGTTATGAACGTGACACTAGCAGAATGTGTGAACGCGCCCTCAGACTGTTTTGAAACACATTACATGAGCTAAGGAGAGGTGATTAGCCCAATTACATTACTGTTAACATTTATGTTTACAAAATGCCATATAAACATGTTGTTAACGCATGTGCTAGCAATGTATTAACATGTTTTGTTACCACGTTAAAGTGTTAACAGCTTGTTTATGTTTCTATTGGTAAACAGTAATGTAATTGGGCAACTCACCGCTCCTCAGTTGTTGTAATGCGTGTGAAAATGCAACCAAAACGCAATGTGTGACAGCTCCCTCAAAGTGTTTTTCTTAAAGGCGCGATCACACATTGCGTTTTGGTTGCGTTTTCATTGCATTTTGAAATGCAATACAACAGCTGAGATGAGGTGATATGCCTAATTACATTACTATTAACATTCACATTTACTAAATGCAGTATAAACGCGATGTTAACGCATTAGTTAAAAATGGGTTAACATCGCGTCTACATTGAATTTTGTAAATGCAAATGTTAACAGTAGTGTGATTAGGCAAATGACCTCTCCTCAGCTGTTGTAATGCATTTCAAAAACACAATATAAATGTAGTGTTAACATGTCATCATGAAACTGAAACATTAACACTATGTTAATGCATGTGTCAACATTGCATTAAAATTGTGTTTTGAGAACACACATGTTAACAGCAATGTAAATAGGCACATCACCTCTTCGCAGCTGTTGTATTGCATTTAAAGGGTGCGACCACATGTTTTTCAGATGCAGTTTTTGATGCCCATACCAGGAATGGAATAAAAGTAGGAGGAGGAGCAGCTTTCAATTATTTGTCTCCACCCATTGTGCTCCACAACTGCTTTTGGCTTCAAAAACTGCATCTGAAAAACTGAACGTGTGGACGTACCCTAAAATGTGGTTTAAAAGGAACGTGTGATCGCAGCCTCAGGGGAAAAAATAAACCAAGATTGTTGAAATAGAAGGTGGGCCCATAGACTCGGTTCCTCTGGTGGGCCCTCTACACCCCAGTCCGACACTGCAGCAGGTTACCATCCCATATGGGGTATCGGTGTACTCGGGAGAAATTGGGTATCAAACTTTGTGGAGTCTTTTTTCATTTAATCCATTGTAAATGTTTAATTTTCCACCCAAAATGAGTGTATTGTGAAAAAAGATTACAATTTGCAGACTGCAGCTCCATTTTGTTTTAACTCCTATAAAACATCTAAAGGGTTAACAAACTTCTTACAAGTGGTTTTTCATACGTTGAGGGGTGTAGTTTCCATAATGAGGTAATTTATGAGTCTAGCTATTATTTAGGCCTCTCGGTGTCAATTAGAAGATGAGCAGGTCCATCTAAATACAGGTTTTGGTGATTTTACAAAAAATTTGAAAAATGATACCTAAATTATGAGCCTCATAACATTCTAGTAAAATATGTGGAAACCATCCAACATAAAGCAGACATTTGGGAAATGAAAGTTATGAATTTATTTGGGTGCTATGACTATCTGCATCTCAAAATCCCCTGGATATCTTATAGAGTCCTGTAGGGGTTAATTAACTATTTTTTTGGGGTCTATATTGATACATCTTCCACCAACCCTAAAATACACACTTGAAATGAATATAGCCTATGCATAAAAGATAACTTAGAACCTTTACTCTCTCGCTCTTTCACTAGAATAGCGACGTGGTATAAGTTACCCCTTTCCCCAGTAGGAAGGGGGAACTTTATCAAAATGGTCTTGATGCCGCAACTCCTATATGTCTTACACAATTCCCCGGTATGGGTGGTGCAACATTATTTTCGTAAAATACAAGGTTTATTTTGTAAACTGATTTGGAAAGGTAAGCAGGCACGTATCAGTCTGGACACACTTCAGAGGAGCAAAACAGAGGGTGGGCTGGCGATTCCTAATCCCTGGCTGTACTTCTTAGCCTCCCAGGGTCAGCACTTTGTGGGTTGGGGTAAGAGAGAGGGGATTAACGCAGCAGGTAATCTGATAACATCATGGACAGGGTTTCCCACTCCTACACACTTTCTAGAAGCCAATTTTGGTGGTAGTTCATACAAAAGAAAATCTACATTGATACTTATGGGGAAGGTATGGAATAATGTGAAAGACATTCTGGGTACAGCTAGATTCACCCCCTATAGCCCTATATGGAGAAATCTAGCACGTCCACAGAATTTTCGTTTGGGGGGTTTCACACCTTGGGAAGAAAAAGGAATACTCACCATAGAGGACTTATGTAGTGATGGTGTATGCAAGATATTTGAGGACCTTAGCACTACTTACCAACTCCCTAGGGCTTGGTTTTTCAATATTTGCAATTGTGGCACGCTTATGATACTCAGCATCAGTTGACACCAATTACATTGGGGCCCTGTGGAGCCCTGAATAGGGCATTGTTGTCCAGTACAACTAAGGGTTTGATTTATTTTTATAACAAGGCACTGCTTACCGAAACAATGGATAATGTGCCAATCAAATATAGTAAGTGGGAAAGGGACATTGGACCTATTCTAGATGAACAGTGGTCCTACTGTCTGGAGATTGTGCCTGTTCTATCTCCAAGTGAGTCCAACAGGATGTCTCATCTTCTTATGCTACACAGGGCATACAGATCACCACAACTATTGTTTAAAATAGGAGTCCGGGGGGACTCGGCCTGTCCTAGGTGTGGGATTGAGGAAACAGGTATTCTACACATGATGTAGGAGTGCGGGGACCCGTGCCTGCTGCTGCGGTCCCCGCTCCCCCTGCCTTCACTTACCTCTCCTGGCTCCGGTCTGTACTCTGGATCCCGGCGTTTAGGCCCCATGCTTCTTCCCTGCAGTTGCGCGCTCCCGCCACTAAGGGGGGGGGGGCGCACGCAGACTTCTCCCAGCCTTTAAGGGCCAGCGTCCTCCTTATTGGCTCTGGCATTCCCCGCTCGGCTATATAGCCTGGCGACTCCCAGCATCCCCTGCCGGATCTTCAGGTCATTCTACTGGAGTGAAAGACTTCCTGAGCGTTTCCAGATCCCTCCGTAATTCCTGAGCATTTCCAGACGCCTCCATGTTCCTCTGGTGTTCCCGTGTTCCTGTGGTGTTCCCGTGTTCCTGTGGTGTTCCCATGTTCCTGTGGTGTTCCCGTGTTCCTGTGGTGTTTTCGTGTTCCAATCCTGTGGCGGTCCTGTAATCCTGCGGAGGTCCTGTAATCCTGTGGCGGTCCTGTAATCCTGTGGCGGTCCTGTAATCCTGTGGCGGTCCTGTAATCCTGTGGCGGTCCTGCAAGCCTGTGGCAGTCCGGTATCCTAGTGGTCTTCCGAGGTCCTGCCAGCAATCCTTCCGAGGTCCTGCCAGCCGTCCTTCCGAGGTCCTGCCAGCCGTCCTTCCGAGGTCCTGCCAGCCGTCCTTCCGAGGTCCTGTCAGCCGTCCTTCCAAGGTCCTGACAGCCGTCCTTCCGAGGTCCTGACAGCCGTCCTTCCGAGGTCCTGCCAGCCGTCCTTCCGAGCTCCTGTCATCGCGAGGTCCTGTCATCCCGTGGTCCTGCCTGCCCCATGTCCCTACCTTGGCTGCCACCGCGGGCCTAGTCGCACCCGTGGAGCGACCTGGTGGCTCCCCACCACAGGAAGTCCAGCCCGCTTTGTGGCGGGCTCTGGTGAAGACCAGGAGTCTACTCAGACTCTGCTCCTGGGTTGAGGCTGGCATCGTTATCTCCCGCGGTGGTCCAGGGAGTCCACAGACTTTAGTCCCAAAGGACTATTTCCCATAGACTGTGACAGTTATCAGACTGGAATATGGCTCATACTTGAAGAGAAATTCTAGGAAAAAGTTAGAAAAAATTTGAGGGAAATGGATGGATGTTCCAGGATTGCCATCAAGACCACTGGTTCAACTTAGAACAGGTTTGCAGTACCAACTATCACTAGCCACCTAGAGAGACATCTATAATAATAATAATAATAATAATAATAATAATCTAGACATCTAGGCTAATATACTTTGGGACATATAGGCCGTGCCTTCAGGAGCTGGGGGGGGGGGGGGTGATTGTTTGTTTTTCGGTCATGCAAATGGTTTCATACTGTATGCTTTAGTTGGTTAATATATTATTATCACAATGCATGTGATAATGTATGTAGTGACCTATACTGTGTAAGATGTAATGCATGCATGCCATCCAAGAAAAATGAATGAAAGTACCTATCAATTATATATTGAGAATGTTCTTATATCTACCTTCAATAGTAAAGGTTCAAAATACTAATAGAAAACCATCAAACAAACTTTAGATGTGATAAGAACCAGAGTACACTATCCTGTGGAATGAGGTATCGATCTGTCTATCTGTCGTTCTGTGTATATTGTAGTACCTCCTATCTAATAGTTGGAGCAATGTCTTACCTGATTGATGCTGGCAGGAGAGAGAAAGACAGTCAAAGATCATGTATAGGTGCTACTGTAGAATACTATGCGTCTGGGCAGGAAGAATGTATTTATGGAGGGGAAGACACTAGTCGTGCATAACTAGGGGCTGCCTGTGCTCCAGTATACAGAACAGAAATGGCCACTCAGGCCTCTGTCAGCAAGGCCATTACCAGGACCACTTTCCAGTTATTCTGGGCCTCCAAGATGGACAGAGTCAAGTGAACAGTAAGAGTCAAGTAGCCATGCAAGGGTGGTAAGAGCATCCCCAACATCTCCACCTTGCTTGGGATTTGTTTGTGATTGTGTGCACCAAAACCCCTTGTACTGCCTCCTGCTGTCTCCTGTGCTCCTGTTTTGGGAGTGCCCCTTTACTCAACATCTATAAGACACCCTAGATGATGTACCATGTCATGTTCCGAGGCACCCACACCATTGGGACTATCCAGGATACATGGCTCCTTATAAACTGCCATCTAATATGTCAGGAGAAACCTCACTTATCACAAGGAAACTTTGTGCATTCTTGACTGCTACTGACTGGTCTTTTGCAACCTGCTTTATTGAATGAGCATAACACATAACAGTATTCATGCACAATATTGACAATTGCACACAGTGGGGCAGATATATCAAGCATCTGAAAGTCGGAATATTTCCAGTTGCCCATGGCAACCAATCACAGCTCAGCTTTCATTTTACCAGTGCTCATGAATATTTTAAAGGGGAGCTGTGATAGGTTGCCATGGGCAACTGGAAATATTCTGACTTTCAGGCACTTGATAAATCTGCCCCAGTGGATATTTTGTCACAGAACAGACTGAAACATAATATGCAAAAAATTAAGATTCACACTAAGGTGGAGATTTATTATATGGTGGCGTATGATAGCAGCCACGCCCCCACCTGTCACACAAGATACATTAAGAGGCTTGCATTGTCATTCCTACCACCATATGTCATATAAAGACACCTGTGTGGTTGAAACACGTGCCTGGGTGGAACTGAAACTGTTGCACTTAAAAATCATAATTGTAATACATTACTGTTATGCCCTATCTTTCTGGTGTCTTCTGTATACTAGTTGTGATTTGTGAATATTGCATGATACTTGCATGATATTTATATGACATATGGTGGTAGGGATAACAATGTAGCTGTTTTGGGAAGTACTCTACTAAAAAGAACAATAAATAAGCCCCTAACCAGATATGTCAGCCGAAAAATAAAAATGTAATGCATATGAAAAGATGAGGTATTTTCGTAATCGAGGCGACCCATTAAAAATAATATACTATTTTTATTCTATGGTAAATGGCCCAAAAAACACAAACAAATATTGCTAAAATTGATGATTTTCATTTCCTCCACCAACAAAGAGTTAATGAAATCTCACCAATTAACTATAGATGCCCCAAAATTATGTAACAAAAAAGTAAATTTCACGTGGCAAAAATATAAGCCCCTATAGGTCCACATAAAAAAAAACTAAAAAAAAATGATAGCCTGTATAATTTGACAAAGCAAATTTGCTCTGGATGGCCCTCCATTTTTTTCATTTAATTCATTGCAAATGTTTAATTTTCCACCCAAAATAGATGTATTGTCAAAAAATTTTACAATTTGGAGAACGCACGTCAATTTTGTTTAAACCCCTATAAAACATCTAAAGGGTTAACAAACTTCTTAAAAGTGCTTTTCCATACGTTGAGGGGTGTAGTTTCCATAATGCAATAATTTACTAGTTTAGCTATTATTTAGGCCTCTCACAATCAATTAAAAGTTGAGCAGGTCCATCTAAATACGGGTTTCGGTGATTTTCCCAAAAATTCGAAAAATGCCACCCAAATTCTGAGCCTCATAACATACTAGTAAAATATGTGGAATCTTAAAAATCATGCCATCATAAAGCAGACATTTAGGGAACGTAAGTTATGAATTTATTTCAGATATATATATATTGATACATAAATAGATTGAGGAATTCATGGCTAGTATGATATTACTCTAAGAGTTCAAAAGAGGTTACCCTTTATGACATAGAATTAAAGTTGAAAATAACAATTCAAAAACTTCAATACGATCCAGTTTTATTTGGATTGTTTTTCATTAACTTGATTAAAAAGATTGACTTTTAGAGTCTTTTTGGAAGTTTACAGGCATACCATGGCACATACATAGCTGGTACATTGGAATTCATTTTTTGGAATAGGCATTTAAGATTAGGTTGGTCATTGCATCTGTGATTATATACGTTTTATAGTTTTTAAATACTAATTAATAGCATTTTATTTTAGTGCATGTCTATGTTGTAATAAACATTATCTGATCTATGCAAATACTTTAGATATATTTATCTAATCATGATTTGCATACAAGTGGAATAGTTCATAAAAATGAAATAAAAAGAGTCTTGCATTGCCATATTCTGGCAATTGTAACTATTTTATACTTCAGTGTACAGAGCAGGGGTGCAGAATAATCAAAAAAAATAAAAGCTGTGTAACAGCACAATGGGTTAGGTATCAGGGATCACAGTCCCAATTTAGGTGCATTCAGGGTACACCCGACTCCCAGGTGTATAAAGTCGATAGCAAAAAGGACACAGAGAAGCAGCACTTCTCAAAGCTTCAGTTATTTTCTTCATCTATGGTACAGATGCTATGTTTCAACTGCTCAAAGGAGCTGGAAAATAGTTTCATTGGGGAGCTGAAACATTGCATCTGTACCATAGGGGAATAAAATTACTGCAGTTTCCAGGAAGGCTGCTTCTCTCTATCTGTGTGGATATTGCAGGATAAAATGACTGCACAGGAAACCTCCGATTGAAGAACACCCAACTTACAGATGACCCTGTGGATGCGGATAACAAACTGTAGTCAAAAGCTGCAATGATCAATAATGTCCGCAAAGTGTTAAAGGTGTCTGCAATGGGGCTTTATTGTTAACCCTTGTCAACCCAAAATTTTTAAAGCCTGTCACAGGCAGGGCTAATACCTGTTCCGACTTAAGTACCTGCTTCAAAAACAAACTTATTATATATACATATATATGGCTGACACTGGCCTTGTATAGAGAGGGCATTCTGAGTTTTCATTTGAGGCAAACACTTCCCACAAAAGCATCAATAAAAAAATAATTAAACCTTATGGATATTATGCCCTTTATATACAATCATAAAAAATTGTAGAATATGGTGAAAACAGACTATTCCGATGTTCTCTGTAGATTGAAAATGGCACTCATAAAATATTTTTTTTTACTCTTTCCTCTGGTAACCAGTTAGATTCTAGAAATCCACCATATGGATACAATGGGCTCAGATTTCACTTTACAAGTGCTCATGAATATTTTAAAGGGGAGCTGTGATTGGTTGGATGGGTAACTAGAAATATTCAGACTTTCAGACAGCTTGATAAATCTGCCCCTATATGGCAGGTCCGCAAATCTCACCAGTAAATTCATTTGTCTTATAAGGTATAGTGATAAAAAGGCAGGTTAGAGGAGCATGGAAAAGGTTCTTTACATCAACGTTTCCAAAAATCGAGCTATTAGCATTGCCTTAATGTCTACATATTTGTAAAGAGACTTGAATACACCAGGAAAATATGCTGTAAGAGACTTTCGGATATCTAGCATTAGTTGTGAATAATGCTGATTTATCTTCCCATGATAATATCATCTCTTTCATCTCCACAGTTTTCAAATTTCACATTAAGTAAAAGTGATAAAGTTGCCATCTAGAAAGGTGGAAACCTGTCTTTGATAAGTTAATTTTCCCATATCAGCAACTGGAATTTTTTTGTTGAAATGAAAGGAAAGAGGATGATTGAAGACTCCTTCTTATGTCACCTAAGTGAATGTGCAGATGCTTATACAGTTGTACTCAATAAATATGCAATTCATATTTCCCACTGTTATAGTAGAGACTGTTCTGCCTATGAACCTTTGGAGACATTTGTTACTATTAACAGTTGTTTTCAGAAATTGGTTTTCTCAAACTCAATTTGAGATTCAGAATTTAGGGCACACTTGTTCAACTAAGTATACTACCTGGAAGCAAACCACCTCTTCGAAGAATACACATACCTCTTCTCATCTACAGCTAGGCTTGGAGGCCATTAATAGACCATAGGCCATGCATACGGAGCACACTAATGGAGATATGTTATCATATGTTACCACATGTAAAAAAGGTGTCTACTTCATACATAACCTCAGCTACCCTGATTATAGATAAAGAAGGCATGGGGTTGGTGTAGTTCCTGTGCAGTAAAAATTATACTTAGCCTCTGTGGCATTGCAAATGAACAGGAGCAGAGAGAGGTGACAGTGCCATCCCGACCATTGCATACAGACAGCAGTGTTAACAAACAGAGGCCATCAGTGAAGACTTGTGTGGCAAGTGAATTGGAGCGGATAGCGAGTATAAGCTGTTTATAATTTTTAAAACCCCCAAGCCATATATTAAATAATTATATTAAATAATTGTCATGAAAGAAATGTTGTAGCAGGCATTCTGCAGTGGTGTATATTTATTATATACCTGGACAACCCCTTCAAAATTGTAATATTTTAATTTTATTGTAAAAATAAATACAATATACTGTAATACAATACAATATTTGGAATATTTGTGAAACAGACATACAAAATGTATGCTTTCATTTGCCTTCACTTCAGGCTTTCTCAACACCAGTTTTATGTGCCGCCATATATACTTATAGTTGGTCATTTTTGTAGAATTTTCTCCTTGATTTCTTTTATTTTTGCTACTTTTTTGGGCAAACCTTTTTTGCAACTTCCTGACCATGTATAGGAATAACTTTAGAAGAAGTAGCAGAAGAGTTTGAGACTTTTTTGCAACTTTTTAATAAAAAGATGAAAAAAACCAAAGTCCAGAAGTTGGAAAAACCAAGACAGGACATGCACAAATGTCCTGGCTAAAAATAAATAACCCCCATAGTGTTAAAAAAAAATACATATACACACATTTCTAGATTATTTTCTTGATTTATTGAATCTGTGTAGAAAACGGGGGCAGGGCATTATAAGAAGGAGCTGCAGGGCTCTGCATGTATTGCAGATTTTTTCTCTCTTTTACCATTCTTAAAGGGGTATTCCGGGAATATGAATGTCTGACACAAAAACCCATGATGATATAAATAAATGAATATAACAAAACTCAATGTCATTAGTCACAAAATGGAGCTTAAATAGTTTGATTTTATGATTTACAAAATGTATGGCCTCTCTAAAGTTGGTAAAGTTATAACCAAGATGTTCGCCACTGGAAACTACAAGTCCCGAGATCCTTTAGTTCTCAGTACCTCCTCCTCCATCTTATTTTCTGTCCCCAGTGATGATGTAACAGGTTTTCTTGCTCTGTTACCATAGTAATGATGTGTAACTGCCATCACGACAACACAAGCCATACTGGATGCACTGCAACCAACCGACTACAGCCAAACGTAGTGGTGATCACATGAACCTGCACAGGCAGGTACAGGACATGTGATGTGGACATGTGACAAGTGGCCATCTTCTGTCCTGTGTCTGATTCGCAACGGACCGCGCGGGGGAAATTAACGGACTGATTAAAGGGCCAGTAACATTTTATTTCTTCATTATAGTGTATGTCACCAGCATTTTCTACTAAGGGGAGCAAAATGTTAAATAACAACTAATTACACATTAGCTTATATTTTGAGTATCCCTTTGTATATGAATTATGCTTATTCCTGGAATACCCCTTTAAAGATAAAATTTACATTAATGCACCAAGCACACATATTTTATGTATTCAAAAATAAGATGTGGACAGAACTTCAGCTTATTACAGACCATGGCCTGGAGATCCATTTATTATTCAAAAGGGGAAAGGAACCTCAGCACAAGAGAAAGAGAAAAATTTGTACTATTTTCTTTGGAAATGTTTAATTTGGGTTATTGTAAAAGACTGTGTCCTGCATAATGCACAAAAGAAACTCGAATAGGAATTTCCTATTCCTATTTCATTGCTAGTGTCACACTTGTTCAAGGACTAGAACTGCAGCTGTACTTAAGGGAATATTTATTTAACAATAACTAGGTCAAAATACAGAAGCAGTGTGTGAAAAATAAAGACACTTATTTTAAAACGAATATGGCAGTAACTTCTGGTAAAATTTCATTTAGACAGACAAGAACAAATGAAAGAAATCTGGCCGTAATGCACAGAGTTAAAGGAAACCTACCATTTAGAATGGCAGGGGTAGGCTGTAAGTACCGAGCACCAGCTCAGGGTGAGCTGGTGCCGGTACTTACTTTCGTTAGTGTTATAAACCGCTGTATCGCGGTTTTAACACTTTTTAAACTCTAGACCAGAACAGGCTTCGGCGCTGCACGCGCCTACATGGGAAATAGCGGAGATGTTGCACGGTCGGGCATGGCGCCGAAGCCTCTCCTGCTCTAAAGTTTAAAAAGTGTTAAAACCGCGATACCACGGTTTATAACACTAACGAAAGTAAGTACCGGCACCAGCTCACCCTGACCTGGTGCTCGGTACTTACAGCTTACCCCTACCATTCTAAATGGTAGGTTTCCTTTAACAGCTAGGATTGTTTTGCAGCCAAAACACCTCTATATATGAAAGCATTCCAGAGTCAAATGTGAGGTGATCTATCCAACAACTAAAGATTGGCCAAACTGGATCATTCCAACAGGACAATGATCCTGAGCACAACAGTGAACCAAAACAATGCCCAAAAACCTTAGTCAACTGAAGCATTGCTGTGAAGAAGTGTAGGCCAATATTCATCAAGAGTGATGTGAGAGACTGATAAAGTCATACAGCGAATTATTACTTCAAGTTATTTCAGTTAAAGTTAATGAGTCATACTTTGTGTGACTTTTCTATTTTTCCCTAGTTTTTAAATTATTTTCTGATTTGTAAAATCATAGAATTTGAAGAGGGTGTCTTTCCTTAGCTGCATGTGCTGTGTTCATGCCTTTGATGATCATAAAAAAGAGCTCTATGAAACCGGAAATGTCAGACTTACTAGGCTAAGCGATAAGTGTAAGAACTGCCAACATTTAAAATATGGTTTTTTTTTACATAAAATTATTGTCTTAAAAAATTAGCAGTAAATAGTGAAGGAGAAGTTATACATGAAACAATTTGGTTTAAACAAGTGCTTCACTAGCAGCTGGTCTCATGGGGAAAATATTTTTTATACCACAGCATACGACATTTATCATATGATATAAGCTCTGCCTCTCTGGATACTTAAAGGAAATGTAATCTACCACCAGGATCAAGGACTGTAAACCAAGCACACTGACATACTGGTGTGTGCCCCCTCTGGCCGGATCTGCTCTTCCTTTGGCTCCTTATACCCTAGTTTTTACCAAAAAAAGGCTTTGAAAATTCTGAAAATAAGTCTGAGGGGCTGCATGTTCAATTAACTGCTTTGGAGCTGGGAGACCCTCGGACTCATTTGCATCATTTTTAAAGTGCTTTTTTTTTAAATTAGGGCATACGGAGCAAAAATAAGAATGAATCTTGCCAGAGGGGACACTCCTTGATCCTGGAGGTAGATTTCCTTTACCGAGGCTCTGGCTTCCTTATTTATCCAGCAGCCATCTGCATTGGAGTACAATTCTAATTGCACTGTTATCGACAACAATTCAGGCCTGAAGAGTTGCATGTTATAGTGAGTTCCCCCACACTGACACACTCCACCACCAGCTGCGTCCCTCTTCACACCCCTCCACATCAACTTGCCATGGAGGTAGCGTAAAGGAGGAAACAATTGTAATTCCTAGCGCTTATCTAGGCATTGTGATTATTTTAGTTTAGTTTGTACACCAGAAAACTGATGTAAAAGTCTTTAAAAATTGCCCCCATGGACTACAGTGGACAAGTAAACATTTTCTGAACTCATGCCTCTTTTATCCTCTGTTGGGACACAGGATAAAAATGCTGTTTAGGAATCCATTGAATATTATAAGAAACATGCAGGTGCAGATCTATGTTCTGATAGTTGTTTGTATTTTTATACAAGGGAGAAGCAACTTTGTAGATGTGCCCAGAAATCGGCGGGGTTGCTATATAATATACAAAAAGGCAACAGTGCACAACCAAAATAGCTTCTGAATCTTAAATTAGCAGAAATAACTAGTCTAGATAACATTTCCTTCCAGTGTGAGAAACTCAGTTTAAATGAACTTTCTATGTCATGTTGAGAGTTGGTTTACAAATATATTGGCTTACAGCTTGGCTTGTTAAATACATTTGTGTAAAATCTATAAAAGTACTTAAGGAATGATGCAGTGGCGTAACTAGGAGAGACAGGGCCCCCTAGCAGGCTACTGCATGGGGCCCCCCTTCCCACTTAAAAAATATACATATTAGTATACTCACACATGCGAGTTACAATCACATGTAAATACACTCATGTGCATTTACACACACATACAGTGCCATATGCAACATACTCACATACAGTGTATACAGACACCATATACACATCACAGATACTGCATATATTCATCACAGTATATGTTACATATTATGCTGGACATGTGCAGTACAATATAGATATAATGGTGCACATCCTCCATTCTTTATTGTGTCAGGTCGGATGACGGGGCCCCCTGACACTGTGGGCCCCATAGTGGCTGCTATGGCTGCTACTGCTGTAGTTACGCCCCTGAAATGATACCTTTATTGGCTAACCAGAAAAATTATATTTGCTGCAAGCTTTCAGGGCACACAGGCCCATTCTTCAGGCATGGATACAAATGAGGCACTGAGAGAAAACCACAATATTTGAGGGATGTTACAATAAGATAATTAGTACATTTGGGGAGACTTAATTAAGATAAGCCAGGGTAATAAAACTGGAGTTTATGTTACACAATGAAGGGCTATATGGCGGAGAAGGCCTTTGATAACAGGGGTCAGAAGTTTTTTGTTGGGTTTGAAGAGTGTCCATGTAATGAGCCATAAACCCAGGTGCATTATTGAGGCCTTGTGTCAGTGACTGAAAGGTCATCAACAGTTTAAACTCTCAGGTTTTCCTTTCTCATCGGTTCTTAAAGTCACCTTTCAAAATTAGGACCTATAAATCTTTGTATTGGGACCTTTAAACCTTTGTATCCGACTTCTGGCTTATGATGTGTCTGTGTGAATTCACCCTGCTCTATAGTTTTTATTGAGTCACCCCAATGTATATATTATTTTTGCAACAGGTCATGCACAGTATCATGTATCCAACATAGGAGGATGTACAGGATAATGTGCCCGGGATTTTATAGTCCTGTTGAGTGTTGAGGATGTGGACTGTGCTTGATGATAGAACACGGGCACACGTCTTACATTTTTTGTTGTTGCAGGAAAAAGTGCCCGTCAGTGTTGGTGGTGAGAGGGCACTTCTGACCAGGAGATGTCCTTTTGTCTGTAGTCCGTATGAAGAATGGCTTGGAGATTTGCTGCAATTTTCTTCAAGATTTTCAATTGGCTGTTGTATATGACCACAAGGTTCAGTCTGCAATTATCCTCTTTCTGTTGGTATTCCAGAAGGCTGCTCCTTGGAATCCTTGTATCTCTGTGGATCTGCAGATCAGCAGATCCAGATGTATGAATTTTGGATAAAAACTGTTCCATTTTAGGTATGCTGGATGACCTGTGGGTTTTGATAAATTGTAGTTTGTATGATATTGTCCTTAATGTATATGGTTGTGTCCAGGAAACGTGCTTTAGATTTAGAGTAGTCTAGGGTGGCTTTTATGGTAGCATGGAATTTGTTAAAACTTCTGTGGAAGACAAGAGTTTACCTTCAGCTTTTGACCAGATAATAAGCAGGTCATCAATGTAGCTGAAGTATACTAGAGGTTTTGAAGTACAGGATATTAGAAACTCTTCCTCTAGTTTGGCCATGAAAAAGTTGGCATACTGTAGTAACATTCTGCTTCCCATGGCACTTCCCAGACACTGCAAGTAAATGTCTTTTACCAAAGGAGAAATAATTATGATGCAACACAAACCTGATAAGCTGCAGGATGGGGTCTGTGGTCATGTTGTTCTTCTGAAGAAAGTATTTACAGGCAGCTATGCAATCTTCTTGTGGGATCCATAGTTGTCAATATCGGGGACCTAGGTTAGAAAGTTTATGGAAGATGTTCTAGTGTCTTGGACATAGCTAGCGTCACCAAAAGTTTTTAAATGTTTTCCACACAGCCAAGATACTATCAGATAGAGTTCCAAAATAAGAAATAATTAATCAATGACTTTAACATAATGGGGCACATTTGCTTACCCAGTTCCACGGAGTTCCCGAAAGTGCATTGTCTGTCCGGAATGCACTCTGCCACGATTCACTTAGATCGTGCGCCCGATTTCTTGCATCTGACGCTTTCCCCCTGAGGTCCACCAGAGTTCACCATCTTCCTGCGGTATGTCTGAATCCGTCGGATCGTCCAACAGCACGTATTCCCCATTTGTGTTGCATGAAAGCCGGCGCGATTGCGAATCTGTTCGCGTGCGCCAAAAAGCCCTTTTAAATCCCTGTCCCGGTGGCGCAAAATGGAAATCATCGGCATGTCCGACAAAAGTGTGGCCCACGGTGCCCTTAGTAAATGAGCCTCATAATCTAACTCTCTACTGGACAAAACAATCCCAAAATAGGTATATTGTACATTCTACCTAAAATACACAAAGATGGCAACCCAGGGAGACAATTATTTCTGGTGCTGGAACTGTAACTGAAAGTACATGAGGGTATCCTGACGGCACAGTGGCTGGGTGGGTAGCACTTCTGCCTTGCAGCGCTGGGGTCCTGGGTTTCGAATCCCACCCAGATCAACAAGAGTTTGTATGTTTGTATGTTCTCTCCGTGTTTGCGTGGGTTTCCTCCGGGTACTCCGGTTTCCTCCCACACTCCAAAAAATACTGTTAGGTTGTTTAGATTGTGAGTCCCATGGGGACAGGGAATAATTTGACATGTTTTGTGCAGCGCTGCGTAATCTGTAGGCGCTATATAAATAAAGAATACTGTACCACCAATACTGTACTGATGAGCACCTTTCCCTGCAACAACAAAAAATGCAAGACTTGTGCCCGTGTTCTATCATCAAGCACAGTCCACATCCCCAACACAGAACAGGGCTATACAATTCTGGGCACATTATCTTGTACATCTTCTAATTTTGTATACATGATACTGTGCATGAGCTGTTGCAAAAATAATATATAACGTACATTGGGGAGACGCAACAAAAACTATAGAGCAGGATGAATGCACACAGACACACCTTAAGCAAGGGGATGGATACACCTATGGGAAAAAATTTTTTTAAAGGTCCTAATACTGAAAGGTGACTTTAAGGACAACAGAGGAAGGAAAATCTGGGAGTTCAAGCTGATGATGACCTTCCAGTCAATGACACAAGTTCTCAATATTGCACCTGGGTTTATGGCTAATTACATGGACTCACTTCAAACCCCACAAAAGAATGACTCCAGACCCCTTTCATCCTAACCCCCCTCCCTTCATTGTGTAACATAAACTCCTATTTTGTTGCCCTGCCTTATCTTAATTAGGTCTCCCCATATGTATTAATTATCTTAGTCTAACATCTCTCAAATGTTGTGTTTTTCTCTCAGTGCTTCATTTGTATCCATGCTTGAAGAAGGGGCCTGTGTGCCCTGGAAGCTTGCAAAAAATACATTTTTTTCTGGTTAGGCAATAAAGGTAGCATTCATTAAGCACTTTTTAAGTAGTTTTTATAAAAAAGTATTTAACAGCATAGAAGAATATTTCTTTTTCCTGGCTAACACATTACTTCTACTCTTCATCATTGAAGATTTTTTAGAACCATCTAAAGAAGGATTAGAAGGAAATGGATGACAAGCGAGTTAAATATCAGTGTTCCAGCAAAGGGTCTAAATACTTATCACCATGTGTTATTTCAGTTTTTCTTGTAAGAATTTAGCAAAAATTTCTACATTTCAGTTTTTTCTGTCAAAATGGGGTGCAAAGTATGCATTAATGTGCAAAAAAAAAAGAACTGTTTTGAACTTACCAATTGACTGCCATGAAACAAAGAATGAAAAATGTAAATACTTTACATAAACATACTGGTAGGTTGATTAGTTTGTGAGCCCCATTTGGACAGGGACCAATTTGGCAAGTTCTGTGCAGCGCTGCGTAATCTATGTGCCCTATATAAATAAAGAACAGAGGTCTAATGGATCTATTAGAATGTCCATTGATTTCAATGTGATTATTGGAAACTAAAAAATTAAAAAATTGTACAAAGTTTTAAAAAAGGAGATCAACATCGTTTCAGGATGAATAGATTTGAAACTGTTTAAATCTTCTGAAAAATTTAATGAAGTTTCAGTCAAGCTAATCTTGAATAATTCACTCATCTGTACACATGAATATGTCATATAGGTACTATCACAATATACAGGCGGTCCTCTACTTAAGGACACCCGACTTACAGACAACCCATAGTTACAGACAGACCCCTCTGACCTCTGGTGAAGCTCTCTGAATGCTTTACTATAGTTCCAGGCTGCACTGATCAGCTGTAAGGTGTCTGTAATGAAGCTTTATTGATAATCCTTGGTCCCATTACAGCAAAAAATGTTTAAACTCCAATTCTCAGTGGGGCCAAAAATGGTTTTTGTCTGGATCTACAATTATAAAATATACAGTTTCAACTTACATACAAATTCAACTTAAGAACAAACCTTCAGACCCTATCTTGTACGTAACCCGGGGACTGCCTGTACCTTGATATTGCAAATGATCTGCGTACCTTTAATATGGGTATATTTGCTCTTTTTAACAATTGTATTTATTTTACAATGATATTATATTGTATTAATTGCAATTAATATTTTTTAATCAATACTTTGATCAAAAATCAAGAAATTACCAAATCTAAGATTTACTGTATATCTAGTACCCATAGGTTTCAGCCAGTTGTATTATGTTCCCATGAATCAGTGTAGAGTGCTGATTATCTGATTCATATTACATACGCAATGTATACCTTTATTTCATGACAATGTATAAAACATAATATAATGTGCATTATCACTATACTTAATTAATCAATGGATACACTCAAATGTGAATCTAGTAAAGCAAAATAATTAAAATGAATGAATTATTTATGAGCTCTTTCAATATTTCAGTTCATGTCTTAAGTAAAACTGTCATACTGTCCGAGTTATTGATTTCCTCTACACTGTAAAATTGCATTTGGTATTTTTCAAAGCCATGTCTAAAATAATGACTTGCACTGGTCAACCAGAGATGAGAAAATCGACCAGATGAAAAACTAAGTTCTGTTCTGTTGATCTGAACCTGACCTCATAATCGTGTAATTAATTAACCATCACACTGAAAGGCTGTTAGCTGCCCTTACAAATTCGTGGTCACCTCATTTATTTACTTACAGCAAGGTCAGTACACGGTTTACAAGTTATAATACAGACGGCCCCCTGCTTAAGAACACCCCTGCTTAAGAACAGACGACCCCTAGTTACAAACAGACCTCTGGATTTTGTTAACTTACTGTACTTTAGCCCAGGCTACAATGATCGGTTATCAAATGTGTCTGCAATGAAGCTTTATTGTCAATCCTGGTTCTTATGACAACCTAACATTTTTAAAATCCAATTGTCTAAGAAACCAAAAAAAAATTTGCTGGGGTAACAATTAGAAAATATTCAGTTCCTTACATACAAATTCAACTTAAGAACAAACCTGCAGAACCTATCTTGTACATAACCCAGGGACTACCTGTATAAAACAAAGCAGCACCAAGTGGCATCCTAAAATATTTCATATTCTAATGCTCACTCTGCTGTGAACTCAATGCTATTGATTATTCATACACTGAAAAAGATTAAGGTACTTTATAGTTTAACACATTAACCATGATTATGTCCTCTTACCACCTAGCAGTAGGATCATCCACACGATATGTTTTCATTCTGGTCATATAAATTAAAGGACACCTGTCATCAGGTCTCTGTCACTAGTCCTGTCACTACTACCTGTTGGAGCAGCTCATTATAAAATCATATTTTCTTTATTATGTATATGAGGCTGGTCACATGGTCAGAGGCAGTGATGTCACCCCTGTTACCCCTCCCCACTCCTCCCCCTGCTCATGTGTGTAATGTATAGTAAAGCATTGCTAGTGTCTGTGCTTTACCTGCTGACATGCTGAATCCTCCTAATACACATGTGAGAGACACGGACATCAGCTACACATGTACCTGACATGTTCTGCTATAACATGGCTGCCTGGAGCTGTTGTATCACTCCTATACACACACAGGCTGCAGGGAGCGCCAGCACCAGGAAGCACATGGAGGAGCCATTACACCATTATACCTCACACCATTATACAGGCTGTCAGTCAAGCACTGGGGGTGTGGCTGTGCCTCCCACTCGTGAATAAGCTGGACAGCTTGAATATGATAATGACTCATTGGAAATCTCACAGGTCATTTGCATACAGCTTTAGGACTGCATTGCTTAAGTTTACAGGCATGTAGAGGAACAATGAAGGGATAGAGGCAATGCTTTCTAATGGCAGTTTATGGAAATATATTAAGTTTAGGGGGTTAATTTGACTGCAGCAATTAGTGCTAATGTATGACAAGTTTAAATGTAATATTGCATCTGAATCTCTACGTAATCATGGTGGTCAATGGCTGCATAACGATGCGGGTATAGATTCAGCTTTACCTGCATCATTATGCCTCTACTGGCCACTGTTTTGGGGAAATGGAAGTGTTCTCACCCTAAGTTATGTGAAATGTAAACATGATCACACACTTGACATGATTTTCAGCTAAATCCATAGATTTTGGCAGGATTGATCAACAATCTAATTTGTAAGACTTCTTCCCAATGGCAGACATGGGGATTGGAGTAGTTGGATTTCTACTTGATTTATTTTTTCTCTAAGGGAGATATGCCACTACCATGAATATGTCAGAAATCTCTCCTCTAACTATTTAATATACATACACTACTTGGGCACACTCAGTAGTTTAGGTGACAAAGGTGTTAGTTTTCTTATGTGTATGGCCATGGACAAGGTTCAGGGTAGCCATCGTACATTTACATGCATCAGGTATTTAAAAATCTATCTTTAGTTAAGGACTAACAGAAACAGTACTGTTTTGAAAATATTACATAGAAAAAGCCATAATGTTCTGGCATCTGACACCCTACTATGCTGTTCTGAGCCACGGACCATTGGGAAGCTGCTCCAAGCATCGGAGGTGCAGGAAGGTTAGTATGCAAGTTAACTTTTTTATTGACTTATGTCAGTTTATTTTTTTTTATGTGCTGGCTGGCTACTAAAGGGGGCTTGTTGGCTACTAAAGGGGGCTGGCTGGATGGCAAATAAAGGGGGCTGGCTGGCTACTAAAGGGGGCTGGCTGACGAGCTGACTGGCTACTAAAGAGGGATGACTGGCTTCTAAACGGGGCTGGCTACTAAAGGGGGCTGCCTGGCTACTAAAGGTGGCTGGCTGGCTACTAAAGGGGACTGACTGTATACTATAGGGGGCTGGATGGCTGTATACTAAAGGGGGTTGTCTAACTGTATACAAAAGGGACCTGGCTGCCTGTATACTACTGGGGGCTGGCTGGCTCTATACTACTGGGGACTGGCTGTATACTACTGGGGGCTGGTTATATACTGGGAGTCTGTGACCAATGCATTTCCCACCCTCGGCTTATACACAAGTCAATAGGTTTTACTAGTTTTTGGTGGTAAAATTAGGGACCTCGGCTTATACCCGTGTAGGCTTATACTCAAGTATAAACTCGAATTTAAAGCTGATAATGTATCAATATATAGTGTGTACTGAATGTTTTCAGACCCCTTTACATTTTTCACTCTTTGTTTGATTGCAGCCAATTTTAATTTATTGAAAAAGAAAAACTGAAATATCACATGATCATAAGTATTAATAACCTTTGCTGTGACACTCATATTTAACTCATATGCTGTCCATTTCTTGTAATATTCCTTGAGATGCTTCTACTCCTTCCAGCTATATTTAATTAAACCTGATTGGACCTGATTAGGTAAGAGCACATGTCAGAGCACATGAGAATCATGAGGTCTAAGGAACTGCTCAAGGAGCTCCCAGATGGAGTTCTGGCAAGGCACAAATCTGGCCAAGGTTACAAAAGAATGTCTGCAGCACTCAAGGTTGCTAAGAGCACCATGGCATCCTTAATTCTTAAATGCAAGAGGTTTGAGACGACCATAATTCTTTATTGACCTATCCTTCCAGCCAAACTAAGCAATTGTGGTAGAAGAGACTTGGTGAGAGAGGTAAAGAAGAACCCCAAGATCACTGTGGCTCAGCTCCAGAGATGCAGTTCCACAAAGTCAACTATCACTGCAGCCCTCCATCAGTCCTTCATATGTCTCCTCAGTTCACGACATATGAAAGCCCACATAGAGTTTGCAAAAAAACACATGAATGACTGCCAAACTATAAGAAACAAGATTGAGACAAAGATTTGTGGTGTGAATTCTAAGCGGAATGTGTGGAGAAATCCAAGTACTGATTATCACCTGCCAAATATGATCCCAACAGTGAAACATGGGGGTGGTGGTAGTATGGCGGTGTTTTTCAGGACTGGTTACAATTGAAGGAAGAAAAGTTTGGCCAAGTACAGAGATACCCTTGATGAAATCCTCTTCCAGAGTGCTCTGGACATCAGACTGGGCCAAAGGTTCACCTTCCAACCAGATAAAGACCCTAAGCACCCAGCTAAAATAACAAATCAGTGGCTTCAGAACAACTCTGTGACCATTTTTGACTGTCCCAGTCAGAGCACTGATCTAAACCCAATTGAAAAAGGCTATCCACCAGTGTTCAACATCCAAATTAAGGGGACAGGAGGGGGTCTGCAAGGAAGAATGGCAAAGGATCCCCAAATCCAGGTGTGAAAAAGTTTTGCATCATACCCAAGAAGACTTGTGGCTGTACTAGCTCAAAAGGTGCTTCTACTCAACACTGAGCAAAGGGTCTGAATACCTATGATAATGTGATATTCCATTTATTCTTGTTTAATAAATTAGCAAAAATATTTAAATTTCTATTTTTTGTTAAGATAGGGTGCATACTGTACATACATGAGCAAAAAAAGAACTTTTTGATCTTACTTATCGGCTTTGATGAATGAAAGAGTGAAAAATGTAAAGGGGTCTGAATACTTTCCATACCCACTGTACATAGTTTATGAGCTAGGCATGCCCTTTCTGACCACCATCAGTCTGCTTCTTATATTCACAAAGTAAAGTTGAAGAGTACAGGCTCACAGTACAATTCCTCAATGTGTTAAAGGTAAAGTAAATATCTCCAATGCGCAAAGCTTAAATAATATTTACAAGTTTGTCTTTAAGACATTTAAATGTTACAAAGGGAACCCTTTTTCTCTTAGTGGCTTCCATTTTATTAGTCCTTGTCTGTCCATGTATTTCTTGGCTGACAATTTATTTAAGCAACAATGCACCTGTGCTTCCAGGAGATGGACCCAGGGGATTTCCTATAGGGGATATACTATAATTAACCGCTGCTCGAGATAGATGGGATTCAGCACATGCTGAGACAGGGAGATGCAGTGCCAGTTTCCCCGCATTCAGACTGCATGATCAGAAGCATGGGGTGTGGCAAGCAGAGGGCCTGTATCCCTCACCTGACGGCACATGGATGTCCCTGATCAGTGGCGCCCCGCTGGAAGTGTACAGCCCAGTGGTGTCCCGGTGAGTCACATTGCTAGATGGTCATATTTTGGGTGTGCTTTTCTGCAAAAGGGGGCAGGATGAATGCACCATATTTAAGGGAGGTTGGATTGGTCCATGTATAAAGAGATTTTGGCCAACAAACTTCTTCCCTCAGTAAGAGCATTGAAGATGGGTCATGGCTAGTTCTTTCAGAAGTGTAATAACCAGAAACACACAGCCATTTAGCAACTTTTCTTTATCAAAGATATACAAATCGTTACAAGCATTTTTGGCAAAAATATATAGCCCATATAGTCCAGCATGAACTCTAGGGGGACGGGCTGAGAACACCGTGTAGTTTCTCCAAATTTTTCACCTTAAGACTCTTGCTCCAAAAGGAATGAATGAAAATTGCAAGTTTGGAGTATTTTTGTAAATGTTGTAGTTAGGTGGAGTACTCTATATAGGTATATACATTGGTATTTCAAATATTTGTAAAATAACTGATTTTAATCTTTGTGTCTTTTAGAGTGGTTTGCATATTGACCGCTGTATTTATATTGGTGGTGGGAATGTCACTACGCATATCTGAAGAAGGGGCCACGCCTGAAACGTCACATGAGGTGCTTGATGCCGTCCTCCCTAGTGGAGTAACTACATGGTGTTCTCAGCCCGTTCCCCTGGAGTTCACGTTGGACTATATAGACTTTCACATATGGGTGATTATTTTTGCCAAAAATTCTTGTAACGATTTGTATATCTTTGATAAAGAAAATCAAATCAAAATACCAGCATAGTGAGCGCTTATTTGCATATGAAGGACTATTCGGGGTGTGGAGACCCAAATAAATGCTCAGGGAATATTCCGATAACACATTTTTTGATGTTACTGAAACACACAGCCAACATAACTATGGCGTGGCTCTGTAAGAAGCATTTTAAAGTCCTGGAGTCTAAACAGGCCTGCAAGGGAGCCTTAAATGGCAAAGACTCCATAAGGAGTCTTCTCTGAACAAACCTCTGAAGTGTTTACAAAACAATTGCAGTTATACTAAGAATAAATTATCTGAAAATGTTTTCTATTTTCTAAAAAGGGGACTTCTCAAGGCAATTGGACACCCTGGATTTTAATATGAGGTGCCAGACCATAGGGGACAATATATAGCACATATGCATTACACACTGTGTTTTTAAGTTTCAAAAAGTTATAATAATAATTCCTTTATTAAGTTGGAAAAGCATGTATCATTTTTTTTACACTTCAAAAATACTTGATACTTGGTGCTGCTCTATCAATACAAATATATCAATACATTACATTTAAAGGGGTTGTACCTCATGTTTTTGTAATGTGTGTGTAAGTGTGGGGGGCAGGATATCTGCAACTATTAAAAGTTCTGCACCGCTTTCTTTATGTGTCTTTACCTCATCAGCCAAACATTCATGTCCATTAAATGGTTGCAGGTGGAGGATCATGTGATCTCATTAATCTTATATTCATGAATACTATCATAAGGTCCTGGCAGGGTGATTGTTCATTGACAGATAGAGATCACATGACCCTATGCGGCCATTTTATGCTCAGCAATGTCTGACTGTAAAAGACAGGAGGCTTCACTTTATAACTTTAGAACTAATATCCTGCCCCCACACTTACACACACATTACATAAAAAACATAAGTTAAAGTGGCCAACCCATTTAAATGTATTTTATGTGATAGAGGAACACCAAGTATCAAGTATTAAATGTAAAGAAAATAATACATGTTTTTCCAACTTTATAAAAATTAAAAAAAAAAAACAGAAAAGTATGTAATGCATAATACGTACACAAATTACAAAAAACAAGTGGCCAACCCCTTTAGGTTTGTGGCTGTAACATTTCAAAATGACAAGTTCAAGGGGAATGAATACTTTTGCAACTAATTATCTACTAATTACCACTGTAATTAATTTTCCAAATTTCATTGCAGGATTTCATTGCAGCAAATAAGGAAACAAAAATTCATAATATAAAAAAATTAGATCCCACACTTTTATTGAATTCAATTCAATAGTTTTACAGTTGTGTAGTGCAAAATAGCAAAATGCTAAAGCAGTTCAAGTCCTGGCTATTATGTAAACACCTAGTACTCAGTGGAGAAGATGGTATAATCCTTTACACCTTAACTACGTTACCTTTATAGCCTGAGGTCGTTTTGGTTTGCTGTGTTTAATGTCTTGTGTTTGTGTTGTAAAGTCATGGTGGAAACAATTGTCATATACTAAACATTGATAACAAAGGGCAAATTGAAACAAAAGAAAAACACCACACAGTAATACTCAAGAGAAGAATGACTACACACGCATTCAAGCAGCACAAGGATTGTAAATTTACATGCAAACAATAGCTACCATTGTATGTAATTGTGGCCAGAAAATTAACAAATACAAATAAGCCTTTTGCCTATTTAGTTTAGTTTTTAGTTTACCAACCAATCATGTATATTTTTGTTTCTTGCTGTAGAATTACAGATTGCTTGCTTGCATACGCAAACTTCTGTAAGTAAAATTTAGGATATCTAATCTTTTTGTCATTTTCAACTCATTGCACTACTCGGTTGAAAAACTTAATTAAGGCTTTGTGGTAAGATACAGGGTCCATGTGGCAGCCAAATTGCTTGAATAATCCATGGTCATGTGACCTGAAATCACTGCCTAACAGTATAATATTATGCAGTGAGCTCAAAAATGGCAATTTCACTACTGTACCAAGCATCAACAAGAACGACTTCTTCCTCCCAATGAAGCAGCACTCCAAAAATTATTTCATCAAATGTTCACTGCAACACTCACCATTAGTCTCCATCTGAATGCTGTAGTCTCTTTGAATATCTGATCAATAGAAGTACCTGTTGTCAGAAACCAGTATATTATATAAGTATATTTATCCTCTATCCCCAAAATAGGTGATCAATTAAAACATTGACCAGATATAAGGACTGATGTTTATCATTGTGGTGTAAAGAAGAACAGCATTAAAGGGAACCTGTCACCAGTGTTTACCATACAAAACTAATAGCATATGACATATCACTTCTAACAATCCTTCTTTTTTCACTTATATATCCATAAAAAAAAATCCCCTGCAAAGTCATCTGAAAATGAGCTGAGAAGAGTCATTTATTGATAGAGAATTCGGTGTGAAATCTTATAAAAAAATCTCATTTTTTATATCTTGTAGTTAAAGGCATAGGGGAAATTTATCATAGGCCGATGTGCAGCATGCCCCCCATGGCGCAGCAGATACATCAAGAGGCGTAGACTACTTGATGTATCCGGCGAGTGACCACTCTGCTGGGCAAAATTTCCGGCCTGGATTATTGCAAGAATAATCACAATTTCTTGGAGTACATAAGACATTTTGATTATTTAAGTGCCTTTACGCCACGAAACTGGAAACTGGCATAGAACCACTGATAAATGTCCCCCATAGTTTGTAATGCAAGCTGCAGTTAAAAATCCAGTTCTATGCCTGTACATAATGTTCTTTCGCTCATAGAAACAATCAACCTGATGTCATCAGAAAGATGAGATTTTTATCTTTAATTCACTTTCATGTGGAATAGTTCCATGGTAACTATGTATGCCAAGAGCAAGACTGAATGTGAAATGACATGCATTTAAAGGGTTAACACATGTAATCGGGATTTAGTGGGTTGACAGAATTTAATGGTTTTTACAGAACCTGGACTTCTGACTAGCAGTTTGAACCTGTGCAAAGTTCCCTAATCCATAACAATAACATCATTATTTACAATCAGGGATAGCATAACAATACTCATTAAACATAAATAAAAAACTATAAGGCCTCCTCACTCACTATTTCTAACCTACAAATGATATTCTAATACAGTTGCGTGAATTCAAACACCTTAGTCTGTAAAACTGCCTTTTTGGGCACGGGATAACAGCTAATTTTTGATTATTGTTTCAATTATACGCAGATATGTTGAAATCTTGCTATGCTCTACTGTTTTTTAATCATATTTAGTACTGCCTATACAGGCAGTCCCCGGGTTACATACAAGATAGGGTCTGGAGGTTTGTTCTTAAGTTGAATTTGTATGTAAGTCGAAACTGTATATTTTATAATGGAAGTTCTAGACATTTTTTTTTCTTTTGCCCCAGTGACAATTGGAGTTTCAAAATTTTTGGTGTAATTGGACCAAGAATTATCAATAAAGCTTCATGACAGGCATCTTACAGCTGATCATTGCAGTCTGGGACTATAGTAAAGCATCCAGAGAGCTTCACCAGAGGTCACAGTGGGCAGAGGGGTCCGTCTGTAACTATGGGTTGTCTGTAAGTCGGGTGTCCTTAAGTAGGGGACCGCCTGTACCAGTGATTTTCAACCTGTGTGCCGCGACACAAGGTTGAGTGTGCCGCGGGGAAAGTTCCCCGAACTACGCTGCCCCTGTGTAGTGCTGCCCCTGTGTAAAGCTGTCCCTGTGTAGAGCTGCCCCGTATTTCTGCGCCCATACTTACCTCCAAGCCCCGCGTCGGCGATCCGTCGGCGATCCATCTTCTGTAGCTCCTGCCCAGCGCGGCACATGTCACGTGACTGACGCGACCTGACGTCAGGTCGCGTAAGTCACGTGACCAGAGGCGCGCGGTGCAGGAGCTACAGAAGGTGGGCGGATCGCCATAAGGAGAGAAGTTACGCGGAAGAAGACATCAAGGGTAAGTATATAAGGTTATTATTTGTATAGGGAAGGCAGCTAGGGTCTTTTTTTTTATTAGTAAAGGTAGGCTAGGGCTTTTTATTTGTTAATGGGGGCCTCTAGGGCCTTTTAATTAGAAAAGGGAGGCCTCTGGGGCCTTTTAATTAGTAAGGGAGGCCTCTAGGGCCTTTTAATTAGTAAAGAGAGGCCGCTACGGGCTCTTAGTTTGTAAAGGGAGGCCTCTAGGGGCTCTTAATTAGTAAAGGGAGGCCGCTAGAGGTTTTTATTAGTAAAGGGAGGCCGCTAGGGCCTTTTTATTAGTAAAGGGAGGCAGCTAGGGCCTTTTTATTAGTAAAGGAAGGCAGCTAGGGCCTTTTTATTAGTAAAGGGAGGCTGCTAGGGACTTTTTATTAGTAAAGGGAGGCTGCTAGGGGCTTTTTATTAGTAAAGGGAGGCCGCTAGGGACTTTTTATTAGTAAAGGGAGGCTGCTAGGGGCTTTTTATTAGTAAAGGGAGGCCGCTAGGGGCTTTTTATTAATAAAGGGAGGCCGCTAGGGGCATTTTATTAGTAAAGGGAGGCCGCTAGGGGCATTTTATTAGTAAAGGGAGGCCGCTAGGGGCTTTTTATTAGTAAAGGGAGGCCGCTAGGGGCTTTTTATTAGTAAAGGGAGGCCGCTAGGGGCATTTTATTACTAAAGTGAGGCTGCTAGGGACTTTTTATTAGTAAAGGGAGGCCGCTAGGGACTTTTTATTAGTAAAGTGAGGCTTCTAGGGACTTTTTATTAGTAAAGAGAGGCCGCTAGGGGCTCTTAATTAGTAAAGGGAGGCCGCTAGGGGCTCTTAATTAGTAAAGGGAGGCCGCTAGGGTCTTTTAATTAGTAAAGGGAGGCCGCTAGGGGTTTTTTATTAGTAAAGGGAGGCCGCTAGGGGCTCTTAATTAGTAAAGGGAGGCCGCTAGGGTCTTTTAATTAGTAAAGGGAGGCCGCTAGGGGTTTTTTATTAGTAAAGGGAGGCCTTTTATGACTGTTTTAGTGTCATTTTGTGCTATTTTGGTTGGTGGTGTGCCCCAGGATTTTCTAAGTATAAAAAGTGTGCCGCGGCTCAAAAAAGGTTGAAAATCACTGGCCTATACCATCTGTATAAAGTAATGTGTTGTTGTGATCGGTTTTTATATTGTTACTAATGGGTATCTTTATACTGTCCTAGATTGCAAATAAAGGCATTATTATTATCATTGAGGCGCAGATATTTTGTTGTGTGTCATCATTTTAATATGACACCAAAAGCACGTTCTGATATGATACTCACCTTACAACATCTAGAAAGTGACATGATGCTTCTAACCTCATTTTCATATGACTTTACCGGATTTTTTTTTTTATCGGTAAATGAGATTTCACATATGGGAAGGAATTGTAGAAAGGACATTTAATACCCTACCTAAGGTTGCTGATAGTTTGTGGGGTCATTTTAAGACTTCCACAGGGCACTTGCAGGATGTTGATCAGTGACACCAGATTACTTTAATTTATAGTTGTGAATGCAATTGGTGACTGCTTTGGTCATAGATTAACTTTGAGGGAATCCTTATCAATTTCTGTGTTTTGAGATGGGGACCAAGATATAGGATTATAGCAGGGGCCCTCAGAAGATATGCATTAGTAAAATAAGTACTGCTTGATGTTTTTACACAATCTTTTCCTGGAAAAACAAAACCTAGAACAATGTGACATCATCATTGTGCACACAAATATACACATCGGTAATATTGGATTCAATATCCTGATGGAAAAATATCATCTTAGTAATAAAATCACTGGAGAGTCATAAAAGTTGATGAGTTGATAAGATTAGTAGATGAGAAGTAGAAAGTTCTTTTGATTTTTCACCTGTAAGTGTATTTCAGATTTTGCAACATCTAGTTATAGATTGTAAATGGGTTTGGTGAATTATATAGTTTTGTATTAACCAGTATTACCTATTCCAGCCATAAAAAATAATATAACATTGTAATACAAGGATGACATGATAGCTAAAGATAAGGAAATATCACAAAGCAAATAGTACACGAGTTATTGGTGCAAAGATTAGTTTATTTTACAAACTCAACACTGTAATAGCCAATATGAATTATAGCCACAAACAAAACTTCATATGGGCCATTAGCTTTCAGTCCTCTTGATAAACTTAGATTTCAGTACACAAATACAAGGATATGGCTCCCTGACCTCAAAGATATCCCTAATCTTCACTTGACAATCTGTAAGTGAATATGATAAGGTTAAGTAAGTTGGCTGTAACTTCATGTTACCTCATGAATCTAGATTTTATTAGTTTTTATACTAGACTGAACCCAACTTAACTTGTTGCATTTGCAAAGGTTATAAAAAGCCCCTGATTTATGGCATGTCATGCACGCTGCGACTCCCCAATTCACACAGCGTCTGCCGTGGACTCTGACAAAAATGCAAATACGTTTTCCTGGATGGGATAAGGAAAACCACTCCTCTTTTGGTTATCTTGAAAAGCAGACCCCATAACATCAAGCATGACTTTTAAAAGCTTAATGACAGGATTAAAGCTGAACTAGTATTACTATTTCAAAAGGAACAGATCCTCAAATCTAGACTGCACTACTTAGATGTCTTTGCATCTTGTGAGTACAGCGTAGGGAACCAGTTTAGCTGAGTAAGGGGCTTTTGACTAGGGTCGGAAGTAAAAGCTCTCCTTATGTAAACTTTGCCAAATAGGACTGCCTTGCAGGCTGTGGAGACTTACAGCCATTGACACTCCCCTGGGGGATTCTGGGAAATATGTTTTCCAGGATAGGAAAACAATGCCTTCTTTAGACTACTTTGTAAGGCAACCCCTTAACATCAAACATCACTTTCAAGAAGTCTAATGACATGATTGGATTAAATCCAAACCAGTAAAACTATTCCAAAAGGAATAGACTCTAGGCAGCACATTTTCAATGTCTTTTCATCTCATCAATTTAACTTTCAAACATAACTTTATTAAAGTCATAGATATCGCAATTAGAAGTGTGGACACCCCCTATTACAGCAGTTGAGCTGGGGATAACAGCAGCCATTGGTGGGATACGCACTACCCTTGATGAGCAGACTATGGTCCAAAATTTAGAGTCTTCTTGGTATTGAGGGATGTAGTGATTATCTACCATTATGGAATAATCTAAAACTTATGGAACTATTTGGACTAGAGGGTTTTGCACAGTGAGAACGAAAAGGAATCTGGTCATTGTCACAGGTTCTTAATGACGAGGATCTAAAATCTTTTGACCAACTGAGAGAGAGCTTTGATATTCCACATGCCCAATTTTACAAGTATCTGCAGTTTAGACATGCTTATGATAAAATGATGAGGGAAGCACCAGTTACCTGCACATCCAACTACCTGTTAACATTTATTGTGGTTGATGGTACAAGTAAGGTTGCAATATCTGTAGTTTATAGCCGGCTTTTGGGGCAATACTTAAAGGGCCACCCTGTTTTAGTGAAAGAAAAATGAGAGGCAGATGTGGGTGCATTTAAAATGGCATATTAAAGCTGTTATATATGGCCCGTAAGGCTATAATGGGAAGATGGATCCAGAGTTTACCTCCTACTAAAAAGGAATTTGTACAAAAGGTCAATAACATCATTAGACTTGAGTGGGGTCTATATTAGAGATGAGCGAGCACTAAAATGCTCGGGTACTCGTTATTCGAGACAAACTTTTCCCGATGCTCGAGTGCTCGTCTCGAATAACGAGCCCCATTGAAGTCAATGGGAGACTCGAGCATTTTTCAAGGGGACCAAGGCTCTGCACAGGGAAGCTTGGCCAAACACCTGGGAACCTCAGAAAAGGATGGAAACACCACGGAAATGGACAGGAAACAGCAGGGGCAGCATGCATGGATGCCTCTGAGGCTGCTTAATCGCACCATTATGCCAAAACTATGGGCAACAGCATGGCCATGACAGAGTGACAGAATGAAGCTAGATAGCATCTAAAACATCCAATAATTGACCCTGACACTATAGGGGACGGCATGCAGAGGCAGCGGCAGCAGCGGCAGGCTAGAGAGTGGCATGGCGACATACCCTAAATGGACTCAGGCTTCAAACCAATGGGTGGCAGAGAGGAACCAAAGGAGGTGAGCAAGAAGCGCTCAAATAATATCGGTACATGATAAAAGTTTGCCAGTATATTTTGTGGATTACACAGCAGGGTGGCGACAAAGTTAACATGGAAGCCATGAAAACAACCCAAAATTCTGCCTGACACAGCTCGTTTGATAAGGGGACCATGTATGGAGGCAGTGAACTAGTAGTAGATTAAAGGTGCTGCAGTTAAAACTATGTTAGTTGGATCTTGGCATGGAGCTGGCGCTCCGCTGCCAGGCGAGCTTTCGCCAATCCAAGCCCGTGTCTCTAGGCTACTCCCCAAACAGCACTTCTAAGAACCTTTTGTATAAGATCAAGTGTAGTAGCGTTCTTATAAGTTTAGGATATGGCGGGTGAGGGGAATGTAAACAGAAGCGCAAGAAGCGCTGAAATAATATTGGTAAATGATAAAAGTTTGCCAGTATATTTTGTGGATAACACAGCTGGGTGGCGACAAAGTTAACAACTTTGATGTGGAATCCATGAAAACAACCCAAATTTCTGCCTGACACACCTCGTTTGATAAAGGGACGATGTATGGAGGCAGCTATATGGACGACTTTTGGAGGTAGCAATGGAGACAACGTGTGGAGGCTGCTATGGAGACAATTTAATTTGGATAGTGCCTGTATGTGGCAGTCCAAAAAAGTTTTCAAACCAGAGGAGCAGGTAGGTGGCCCTCCAGAAAAATGAAATAGATTGAGTGCCTGTATGTGGCAGTCCAAAAAAGTTTTCAAACCAGAGGAGCAGGTAGGTGGCCCTCCAGAAAAATGAAATAGATTGAGTGCCTGTATGTGGCAGTCCAAAAAAGTTTTCAAACCAGAGGAGCAGGTAGGTGGCCCTCCAGAAAAATGAAATAGATTGAGTGCCTGTATGTGGTAGTCCAAAAAAGTTTTCAAACCAGAGGAGCAGGTAGGTGGCCCTCCAGAAAAATGAAATAGATTGAGTGCCTGTATGTGGCAGTCCAAAAAAGTTTTCAAACCAGAGGAGCAGGTAGGTGGCCCTCCAGAAAAATTGAATAGATTGAGTGCCTGTATGTGGCACTCCCAAAAATTGTTTAAAACAGAGGACCGGGTCGGTGGCCCTCCAGAAAAATTAAATGCATAAAGTACTATAGCTAGAGCCAGTGGGCCCTGTCAAAAAATAGCCAGTTTCCTCTGCTTTACTGTACAAAGAGGAGGAGAAGGAGGAAAATGAGGAGGAGGAGGAGTGGATAAATTATTCAGGTTGAGCTTCTTTCACCTGGTGGAGATTGGAAATTATGAGAAATCCAGGCTTTATTCATCTTAATAAGCGTCAGCCTGTCAGCGCTGTCAGTCGACAGGCGTGTACGCTTATCGGTGATGATGCCACCAGCTGCACTGAAAACCCGCTTGGACAAGACGCTAGCGGCAGGGCAGGCAAGAACCTCCAAGGCGTACAGCGCCAGTTCGTGCCACATGTCCAGCTTTGAAACCCAGTAGTTGTAGGGAGCTGTGTGATCATTTAGGACGATGGTATGGTCAGCTACGTACTCCCTCACCATCTTTCTGTAAAGATCAGCCCTACTCTGCCGAGACTGGGGACAGGTGACAGTGTCTTGCTGGGGTGACATAAAGCTGGCAAAAGCCTTGTAAAGCGTACCCTTGCCAGTGCTGGACAAGCTGCCTGCTCGCCTACTCTCCCTCGCTACTTGTCCCGCAGAACTACGCACTCTGCCGCTAGCGCTGTCAGAAGGGAAATACTGTTTCAGCTTGTGCACCAGGGCCTGCTGGTATTCATGCATTCTCACACTCCTTTCCTCTCCAGGGATGAGAGTGGAAAGATTTTACTTGTACCGTGGGTCCAGGAGAGTGAACACCCAGTAATCGGTGCTGGAATAAATTCTTTGAACGCGAGGGTCACGTGATAGGCAGCCTAGCATGAAATCTGCCATATGCGCCAGAGTACCAACGCGTAAGAATTCACTCCCCTCACTGGCCTGACTGTCCATTTCCTCCTCCTCCAACTCCTCCAACTCCTCTTCTTCTGCCCATACACGCTGAACAGTGAAGGACTCAACAATGGTCCCCTCTTGTGTCTCGCCAACATTCTCCTCCTCTTCCTCCTCCTCCACCTCCACCTCCTCCGATATGCGCTGAGAAACAGACCTAAGGGTGCTTTGGCTATCAACAAGGGAATCTTCTTCCCCCGTCTCTTGTGACGAGCGCAAAGCTTCCGACTTCATGCTGATCAGAGAGTTTTTCAACAGGCCAAGCAGCGGGATGGTGAGGCTGATGATGGCGGCATCGCCACTGACCATCTGTGTTGACTCCTCAAAGTTACTCAGCACCTGACAGATATCAGACATCCACGTCCACTCCTCATTGTAGACTTGAGGAAGCTGACTGACCTGACTACCAGTTCTGGTGGAAGTTGACATCTGGCAGTCTACAATCGCTCGGCGCTGCTGGTAAACTCTGGATAACATGGTCAGTGTTGAATTCCACCTCGTGGGCACGTCGCACAACAGTCGGTGAGCGGGCAGTTGGAGGCGGCGCTGCGCTGCCCTGAGAGTGGCAGCATCTGTGCTGGACTTCCTGAAATGCGCACAGATGCGGCGCACCTTCGTGAGCAAATCAGACAGATTGGGGTATGTCTTGAGGAAACGCTGAACTATCAGATTTAACACATGGGCCAGGCATGGCACATGTGTCAGTCTGCCGAGTTGCAGAGCCGCCACCAGGTTACGGCCGTTGTCACACACAACCATGCCTGGCTTCAGGTTCAGCGGTGCCAGCCACAGATCAGTCTGCGCCGTGATGCCCTGTAATAGCTCTTGGGCGGTGTGCCTTTTATCGCCTAGGCTCAGCAGTTTGAGCACCGCCTGCTGTCGCTTAGCGACGGCACTGCTGCTGTGCCTAGAGCTAGCGACTGATGGCGCCATGCCCACGGATGGTAGTTCGGAGGAGGAGGTGGAGGAGGGGTGGGAGGAGGAGGAGGCATAGTAGGCCTGAAACACCTGGACCGAGGTAGGCCCCGCAATCCTCGGCGTCGGCAGTATATGACCAGCCGCAGGGTCAGACTCGGTCCCAGCCTCCACCAAGTTAACCCAATGTGCCGTCAGCGATATATAGTGGCCCTGCCCGGCAGCACTCGTCCACGTGTCCGTGGTCAGGTGGACCTTGTCAGAAACGGCGTTGGTCAGGGCACGGATGATGTTGTCTGACACGTGCTGGTGCAGGGCTGGGACGGCACATCGGGAAAAGTAGTGGCGGCTGGGGACCGAATACCGAGGGGCGGCTGCCGCCATGAGGTTGCGAAAGGCCTCGGTCTCTACTAGCCTATAGGGCAGCATCTCCAGGCTAAGCAATCTGGAGATGTGGACATTAAGGGCTTGGGCGTGCGGGTGGGTTGCACTATATTTGCGTTTCCGCTCCAGCGTCTGGGGTATGGAGAGCTGAACGCTGGTGGATGCTGTGGAGGATCGTGGAGGCGACGATGGGGTTTTTGTGGCAGGGTCCTGGGCAGGGTGCTGACTATCAGCTGACACAGGGGAAGGAGCAGTGGTGTGCACGGCCGGAGGTGAACGGGCTTGTTGCCACTGAGTGGGGTGTTTAGCATTCATATGCCTGCGCATACTGGTGGTAGTTAAGCTATTAGTGGTGGAACCCCTGCTGATCCTGGTTTGGCAAATGTTGCACACCACAGTCCGTCGGTCATCCGGTGTTTCCTTAAAGAACCTCCAGACTTCGGAAAATCTAGCCCTCGCCGCAGGAGCCCTCGCCACGGGAGCTTCACTAGTTGACACATTTGGCGCTGATGCACCAGCTCTGGCCCTGCCTCTCCGTCTGGCCCCACCACTGCCTCTTCCAACCTGTTCTGGTCGAGGACTCTCCTCCGTCTCAGAAGCACTGTGTTCACCCGGCCTATCAACCCAGCTTGGGTCTGTCACCTCATCATCCTCCGATCCCTCAGTCTGCTCCCCCCTCGGACTTCCTGCCCTGACAACAACTTCCCCACTGTCTGACAACCGTGTCTCCTCATCGTCGGACACCTCTTTACACACTTCTTCCACTACGTCAAGAAGGTCATCATCACCCACAGACTGTGACTGGTGGAAAACCTGGGCATCGGAAAATTGCTCAGCAGCAACCGGACAAGTGGTTTGTGAGTGTGGGAAGGGTCCAGAAAACAGTTCCTCAGAGTATGCCGGTTCAAATGCCAAATTTTCCTGGGAGGGGGCAGACTGGGGGGGAGGAGGCTGAGGTGCAGGAGCTGGAGGAGTGCCGATTTCGGTGACATGGGTGGACTGCGTGGAAGACTGACTGGTGGACAAATTGCTCGAAGCATTGTCGGCAATCCACGACATCACCTGTTCGCACTGTTCTGGCCTCAACAGTGCTCTACCACGAGTCCCAGTAACTTCAGACATGAACCTAGGGAGTGTAGCTCTGCGGCGTTCCCCTGCTCCCTCATAAGCAGGTGGTGTCTCACCCTGCCCAGGACCACGGCCTCTGACCCCTGCAGTAGTTGGACGCCCACGTCCCCGCCCTCGTCCTCTACCCCTAGCCCTCGGGTTAAACATTTTGAAAATGAGAGTTATAACTTTAATTTTTTTTTAACTTTTTTTTGTGTTTTTTGTTTTTTTTTTGTGTTTTTTAGTTTTTAAAACCAAACGATGCTATCCTATTGCTATGGCTATTTTCTAGCCAAGTATGAAAGCACACTGCTATGCCAGATGAGATGACACTGAGTTATTAAAAAAATAAACGTAAAATAAAAAAGGAAATGGCAGACTGTGCCTAATTGAAATCCAACCCCTAATAAATTTTCCCACTTCGGTCTTTGCGATGGATATGTGCGTCACTAAGCGCAAAACACAGCGGTCGCAAGTCTCACTACAAATTGCTCACAATTTGCTAGTAGATGCACTGCAGCAAGTACAGCCACCAGCAGATCAACCAGAAATCAAATATATATAACGCTACTGTAGGCGTAAGTAAGCCGTTTGGATTCTCCTATGGCTATTTTCTAGCCAAGTATGAAAGCACACTGCTATGCCAGATGAGATGACGCTGAGTTATTAAAAAAATAAACGTAAAATAAAAAAGGACAAATGGCAGACTGTGCCTAATTGAAATCCAACCCCTAATAAATTTTCCCACTTCGGTCTTTGCGATGGATATGTGCGTCACTAAGCGCAAAACACAGCGGTCGCAAGTCTCACTACAAATTGCTCACAATTTGCTAGTAGATGCACTGCAGCAAGTACAGCCACCAGCAGATCAACCAGAAATCAAATATATATAACGCTACTGTAGGCGTAAGTAAGCCGTTTGGATTCTCCTATGGCTATTTTCTAGCCAAGTATGAAAGCACACTGCTATGCCAGATGAGATGACGCTGAGTTATTAAAAAAATAAACGTAAAATAAAAAAGGAAATGGCAGACTGTGCCTAATTGAAATCCAACCCCTAATAAATTTTCCCACTTCGGTCTTTGCGATGGATATGTGCGTCACTAAGCGCAAAACACAGCGGTCGCAAGTCTCACTACAAATTGCTCACAATTTGCTAGTAGATGCACTGCAGCAAGTACAGCCACCAGCAGATCAACCAGAAATCAAATATATATAACGCTACTGTAGGCGTAAGTAAGCCGTTTGGATTCTCCTATGGCTATTTTCTAGCCAAGTATGAAAGCACACTACTATGCCAGATGAGATGACGCTGAGTTATTAAAAAAATAAACGTAAAATAAAAAAGGAAATGGCAGACTGTGCCTAATTGAAATCCAACCCCTAATAAATTTTCCCACTTCGGTCTTTGCAATGGATATGTGCGTCACTAAGCGCAAAACACAGTGGTCGCAAGTCTCACTACAAATTGCTCACAATTTGCTAGTAGATGCACTGCAGCAAGTACAGCCACCAGCAGATCAACCAGAAATCAAATATATATAACGCTACTGTAGGCGTAAGTAAGCCGTTTGGATTCTCCTATGGCTATTTTCTAGCCAAGTATGAAAGCACACTACTATGCCAGATGAGATGACGCTGAGTTATTAAAAAAATAAACGTAAAATAAAAAAGGAAATGGCAGACTGTGCCTAATTGAAATCCAACCCCTAATAAATTTTCCCACTTCGGTCTTTGCGATGGATATGTGCGTCACTAAGCGCAAAACACAGCGGTCGCAAGTCTCACTACAAATTGCTCACAATTTGCTAGTAGATGCACTGCAGCAAGTACAGCCACCAGCAGATCAACCAGAAATCAAATATATATAACGCTACTGTAGGCGTAAGTAAGCCGTTTGGATTCTCCTATGGCTATTTTCTAGCCAAGTATGAAAGCACACTACTATGCAAGATGAGATGACACTGATTTATTAAAAAAATAAACGTAAAATAAAAAGTAAATGGCAGACTGTGCCTAATTGAAATCAAACCCCTAATAAATTTTCCCACTTTGGTGTTTGAGGTGGATATGTGTGTCACTAAGAGCTAAACACAACGGTAGCAAGTCCCCCTGCAAATTCCTCACAATATGGTACTAGCTGCAAATAAAAAAAAAAAAGTATAACGTTATTGTAGCCCTAAGAAGGGCTGTTGGGTTCTTGGAGAATCACTCCTGCCTAACAGTAAGCTAATAGAACACCCTAACGCTTTCCCTGACCAGCAGCAGCTCTCTCCCTAGCGGCATCCAGACACAGAATGATCCGAGCAGCGCGGGCAGCGGCTAGTCTATCCCAGGGTCACCTGATCTGGCCAGCCAACCACTGCTATCGACGTGTAAGGGTACCACGTCATGCTGGGTGGAGTGCAGAGTCTCCTGGCTTGTGATTGGCTCTGTTTCAGGCCGCCAAAAAGCAAAACGGCGGGAGCTGCCATTTTCTCGAGCGGGCGAAGTATTCGTCCGAGCAACGAGCAGTTTCGAGTACGCTAATGCTCGACCGAGCATCAAGCTCGGACGAGTATGTTCGCTCATCTCTAGTCTATATTTAAAATGAAAATGCCCAAAGAAGTTTGAGAATTAGTGGGGTAGATGGATAGATATGTCAGGCTTACGTAGGGTACTTCTACCTTTGCGTGAAAGTCTTAGCTATTGTCTGTCGGCTTTAGGCCAGTAAAAGGTGACCCTTATGCTCTAAGGAAAATGTGGAATTGCTGTACTTGTATGTCTGCTCACAGGCACTGTCACTCCTATGTCACATTCAGAACCATACTGTACATATGCATGTATATACTGGCATGTCGTGATGCCTGCACTGTTGGGGGGGAGGGAGTTATGTGTATTATATGTAATTTGGAGTGTGTTTTTTTTTGTCTTGTGCCCATTATGTCATAAAAGATGAAAACTCTTTTAATAAAAACGTTTGATTTTAAAAAAGAAGTGTGGAGCTGGACGAGCACATCCTTTATTACAAATATGTAATAATAGTCATGCAATATAATTCTTCAATAAAATTGAGAAAAGAGAAGAAAAAACCAACAAGTCTGTGCCTGTGCTGCAGTCACATAATCCAGTCAGGGGGAAAAAAAATAACTTTTGATGACATTTATCTTACTAATCAATGAAAGGTAAGGGAAATCCCATTTTTTTAACACTTGCACCGATACAGCAAAATATCATTGAATAATTTGCATTATAAAGAAGTTCAGGATTGGATGGTAGCATAACTCAGATATAACATAGGGGACCAGGACAAATAGGAAAATCGAAGTTAAGAGATAAACTCGCATGTAGTGAGATGCTACACACAGGCCCAGATGTAAAACCAAATTTCCCTTAATAAACACTTTATGATTTTGTAAACTTAGCTGAAAATATGTTTTATTTTTAATAAAACTGGATTATTCCAGCATCTCAATTTGAGAAGAAAATTGCAGCACTGGTTGGAAATCTTGGGTTCTAAGAGGGCTGATTGGATGCAAATAAGGAAATGATTCACAATAGCAAGCTGAAGTCTGAAGCCAGCTAAATAATAGCACAATTCCTTCTATTTTTGGCGAGCAGGATATCTCTATTTTCTTTCAGTAATAAACTTGTTTTGACAATGCTTGAGGATTAGCCGCTTTCTGAAGAAAGACTAGATTTGCATTCAACATAATAATGTAACTACCGTTGTTGCTACCTATACATCTGCCCTGCATATCACAGTCCATCAATAGTAAAGTATATAAGACGATGTGTGAATTGAGCCTTTCTGCACATCAGCAAAAGCAGAAATGGGAATGAAATCGTTAGCATGATTTATCCTCTTTCAGCACTTTTTACATGCTCTTTACCATTGATCCAAACAGATAGGTCTTTGTTGAAATATATGAGATAGGGCAAATGACATCAGATTAAAGAAATCTTGGATAAAAAGAGAGAACAGGCATTTATTTTCTATGAAAAAAGACCATATGTTGCAGATCTGACTGTATGATCCCATGATTCTTATTTCTTGGAAGATAAAAACGTACACAATACAACTTTAATGAGGACCTACATATGATGTGTCGCCATAAAATATAAATTCAGTAGGAATTAAAGATCTTTACACACACACACACACACATATATATATATATATATATATATATATATATATATATATATATATATATAGTAATTATAAGTATAATTCAACAAAAATATATTCAAAAAGAAATTATGTTTTAAAATAAAATAGTACAAGTATATACATACAATATAGGAACAGTTATATAGAGAATAAAAAATATGAAAATTAAGCCAAGGTAATTGGCAATAACTACGGTAACACAAAATGTCACATCAATTTGTTGCAACACAGAGCATGCTATTTGTTGATCCTATAGCCAGTACAGTATATTTAATTCCTAGGCATGCATAGGCATTAACAGTAATAAAACAACTTTATGATCTGCCTATTAAATGTACCGACATCACACACAATCAATAGTGCAGTGACAGGAAATGGATGAACATTAAACATCTAATCTGGCATCAATAAATCATACCGTTCAATAAGTAAGGAAATATTCATTTTACCCAAAGACAGCAATAAACATAGCCCTGTAAACAGTGGCAATGTGGTGTCTTTGGTTAACTATGTTGCCTTGCAGTGCTAGGTGCTTAGGATCAATACTGGCCAACATCCGAAGGGTGTTTGTATAATTCTCATGTGTTTGCCTGGTAAGTTATATAACTTCCAAATTGTCCGTGTGCGCATCTGGAAGTGCTGAAATCTCTGTACAGCATTGTGGAATATGTTGGTGCTATATTGTTTAAACAGTAAGGATACCAATGAGTAACATGTGCTACCTAAGCTTTTACAAACAGTGCCTTATTATGATGTAATTCAGGGTAGAAAAATCTATTTTTTCATAACACTATACACAGATTACATAATAGTATTCCATCACTGTCCCTTCTGGTATTCATGGTCATATTTTCAGAATGGTACTATCACTGGGAGCAGTAAACCTACTAGTACTTCATTTTATGTTTTAGGTAAGGAAACTGGAATACGGGCGGTGAGTCATTGTTTGCAGCCGAGATGACATGGATGGGATGAGTGCTTATCAACCTGTCCGAGTCACTCAAAAGAGACTGACCACACTGCAACACAAGCTGGAATAGGACATGCACTATAATTTGTGGGATGGTCAGTAGCAAAATCACTGTACAATGATGCATGGTGCATGCACCTCACCATTAATGTGCCAATAGAAGGTTATGGTTCTCCACAGTCATGTGAATGCAGGTATAATAAAATGTTTGTTTTTACCCAAATCTCTCTGTTGCCACTAATTGAAGACATCAAGATAACTGTCAGGCCCAATTGAGAGGACACATGAAATTTAGTCGAACCCATCAAGATTAGTAGTATCAGCCAACCATCTAATGTAAAAATAGCATTCAGAGATATATCAATTAACTTAACAATTCATTCTGTTGTTCATCTTCATATATTTAACATTTTATCAGCACTACATTGCCTGTTTACATAGCGAGATGTGTGGCAAAAGAAATGTTACGCCTGCTAAAAAGCTTTAATTAGCTACAAAAACAAACACATAGCCAACCAGATAAACGGTTTCATGGGCCATTCTTTTGGTGATCCTACATTCCAGAAAACATGCATTCCCAGTCATTGATCCTAAGACGGTCTAAGCTTGCCGGAGCAATAAAATTTCTCATTCGAGAACTCACAACTTACCAAATAAGAAAACTGTGTTATTCCTGTGTTCTGACATAAATTGGTCACCAACAGAAAATCTACAGCCATTTCAGTCCTCTATAGGAAGATCTAGGTAAAGTGGTCGAAACAGAAGCTCATGTGAAGCTATAATAAAGTGGTTAAAATGCTTTTTGCCAGCTCCTTTTGTGTTACTTTGCAAAATTCAAAGCTGCAAATTGATGTAGATCACAAGACAAGACAACTACTACAAAATGGGAACATACCGTAATAATGTCCTTGATGACACAACACAATAAAATGTGATTAATAGTCATCATATTGAAGACGTCTACCTAACCACCTGAATTCTTTGCATGCAGATGAATTGCTGGTAATTCATAGGTGTCATTCCTGCTTTTCCTGTAACAGATCACAATCTGATAAACAGTGGGACAATGCTAAAAAGGAAAATAAAGCATATCTATAGCACATCAATCTCCTGCAAAGGACTTCAACTAGTTGTTCTCATTTTACAGTTTAGATGCACTATGCACTTATATATTCTGAATTATACTCTTTGGTAATATTTAGGTCAGGTGGCAGTAAGGCTTTGTTGAAGCTCTATTTTTGATGAGTTTTATCTATAATTGTTATGTGATTGTTTAAATAAAGTATTGATTGATTGGATCTGAATACTCTTCATTGTGTTTGGTTATGTAGGTGTTTTCATTTCTATTGTAATTGTAAATGATAACATCATCAAAGCTACAAAACTTTAAAACTGGTAAATCAGCTTTTATCAACTATTTATTCATGAAGAATCTCTATGTGCGTAAGGCTAATCTCATAAAAAGTCAAAGGAAACACAATTTAGTATACTGCATCCAAATAGAACTGAGCAAATATTTTTGTTAGTTCACGGAATTGGTCCGAATATGGCATTTTTCAGGCAACAAATCAAATCTGAATCTTTACTGATTTGCTTGAGTTAAGTCTTTCAAAATGGCCCCCGTAAAAGTTTTATTCACATATAGAGCCCCCTTAAATGAGTAATTTATATATAGTGTGTCCCCAAATGTCTTAACATATAGTGCCTCCCTAAATAATTATTTGCATGTAGTGCCCCTATGAATGAGTAATTCACATATGTTAACATATAGTGCCTCACTAAATGATTAAATCACTCTATGGACACATCAGGCCGACACTTTATGTATATAAATTTATACATATTCTTAATTTGATTTTTTTATACACATAACACACAACATACTCTATACACAGCAGATGTGATAAAAGTTGTATACTTTTCCCGCTTTGTTTAGGGCATTGATTACACTGTTAAACAAAAGCATCATACAGGTTTCTTTCTTGCAAACACCACATTGCCAGCTACACCGCATTGTTCTGCCTTCGGTAAACATATATCAATAAAGATATGCCGGGAAAAAAAGTGTTGATGGTAATTAAGAGAATAATAACATGTCTATCATGAGGCTGAGTCATTGCAATGACAGGCAGAATATGTGACAATACAGGATGGTTATTCATCCCAGCTTTTAATTAAAAAAATGAAAGGAGAGCAGAATGTTATTTTACAGTAACAGTTCCCACTGGCAGGAATATATTTCCACCAGGTGAAACTTTGCCACCTGCTACGTGTAGATTTTGATCATTATTCTCCTGAAAAAGCTCAAACCTCCCATATTCAAAGAAAAACAAACATATATTAACACAGCAGGAACGTAAAGACAACTCCACGGTTTTATACAACACTTTAGCATTGGCATTCTCGTCACAAATCTGCATTTCCGCCTCCATTCAAGTGACATATTATTATTAATTTATACAGTGTATCACTCCAATATCCTACTAATTAATAGGACCTTACAAGTGTTTTTTCTTTGCTTGAGAGGATATCTGGTTGCATGAATCGTTTCATATACAGCGATACCACGGCTTGGCAAATAATTCCTATTCAGATAGTATAAGCTTTGTTCTTTTGGAGGAATTCATTAGAACTTGATATAATACAATTTAAGCTCTTTGTAGGGAAAAAGCAAGGAATTATTTTTTTTTTTTAAAGGATTGAGAATTAAAAAAAAATATATATATATATATTACAGGTGAAATTTGTTGTCCCTACCTACTTGCTGATCCTGCCTACAACTAGTCTATGGGGGACATGTGTCACTCCTATTGCTTCCTTTTTATTTTTTTGTGCAACTTTTTATTTATCTTAGTAGCCCAGATGTTTGTTTAACCCCTTCCTGATGCGCCGTACTCTCCATAGCCAGTAAGTCTTTGCTGCATATTGCAGCAACGGCTTATCGGTAACACCTGGGATCGGTGCTAGCACCGATCGTGGGTGTTTTCATGCCGATCGCCACCGGCAATGCTGCTGGTGGCTTCAAAAAGATCGGTGTGACGTCATCGGGGACCCGAGGCTGTCTCGTTTTAACCCATTCATTACAATGTGCTAATTGCACATTGTAATGAATGAGGAAGAAAATCCCCATTTTCTGCCAAACTGTACTATGGAAGTATATGATAGGATCAATCAGACAACCTAGGGTTAAAGTACCCTAGGGAGTCTGAAAAATAGTAAAAGTAAAAATAAAAAAAAGTTTAAAAAAAAATTATAATAAAAAACCTAAAAATTCTAATCACCCCCCTTTCCCTAGAACTGATACAAATATTAATAAACAGTAAAAATCATAAACACATTAGGTATCACCGCATCCGAAAATGCCCGATCTATCAAAATATAATAACGTTTTTTCACTGCATTTAACCCCTTAACAGAAAATAGCGCCCAAAGTTGAAAATGGCACTGAATTATAGCAATGAAAACGCCACCAAAAGTCGCGAAAAAATTACACCACCCACAGCTCCGTACACCAAAGTATGAAAAAGTTATTGGCGCCAGAAGATGGCAAAATAAAAAAAAAATTGTACAGGAGGTTTTAATTTTTGTAAATGTATGAGAACATTATAAAACCTATACAAATTTGGTATCCCCGTAATCGTACTGACCCAAAGAATAAAGTAGACATGTCATTTGTGGTGCACAGTGAAAACATTGCAAATGCGGTTTTTCACCATTTTCACTGCATTCAGATTTTTTTCCCGCTTCCCAGTAAACGGCATGGAACATTAAATACCGTCACTATGAAGTGCAATTTGTTAAGCAGAAAATAGGCCCTGTAACTGACCACAAAACACCTCCATTATACCAATACAGAAAAGGTATTTTATTGGCTGGTTGAAATATAGTGGGTGCACAGGCCCCAGAGAAAACAGACAGGACAGTGAGGCCTAAATTCCAGTCCCCCAACTGTCCTGCCTGCTTGCCTTTGTGTATACTAGGTGATACCTGACAACCACAATGACAGTCCCTCCTACCCCACAGTACAGACATGAAACAAGACAAACAAACAGTATAGACATGAAACAAGACAAGTAGATAACTAAATGAGGGGTGATAAGCAATCCGGGTCACAACTGAGATAGCAAATACAGAGGTGCAGATACAAGAAAATAGTCGATAAGGGAAGCTGAGATCAGAATATGCCAGGAATACAGATAGAAGTGTTATAAAGCAGGCCAAGATAAACTTAACCACTGCTCAAATTGCCAAATAAAGTGAGACACATAGAAAATCCGCTTTTCCTCTGTCCCCCAGATTGAACCAAGGAAGACACGGCACAGATTTAACTATACATGAGGGTACCATGTCTTAAAAAAGATACAGGGCACAGTCCTGGTGTACTGAAAAGCTCACTGGCATTAAAGGGGTATTCTCGTCTGGGCATTCACATTCAGTTTGATTAATCTGCCATTAATAAACATTTCTTCAATTAGATGTTATTAAAAAAAAACATTCCTGCATGAAGATAATTTTCCATAAATGTAGTGATATGGTCCCTTAGAAACAAGATGGCTTCCTTGGATACGGCCACCTCTGCTGAAGGGATTGCACAAATAAACAAAAAGTTTTGTATATGAAATATCTGAGAATTACTACATGTCCCACAGCTGTCCTGTAGTGATGATCGCTGAAGCCAGGTGGTCAGGCAGGGCTCAATAGTACATGTCTGGCCACTGCTGCCTAAATGTGAGGTGGTCGTAACCGAGGAAGCTATCTCGTTTCTAAGGGACAACATGGCTATGTTTATGGGAAATTATCTTCACACAGAAACATTTTTTTTAATAACATCCAATTGAAGAAATGTTTATATATGGAAGATTAATGAAACTGAATGTGAATGCCGAGACGAGAATACCCCTTTAAGCAAAAAAATTTACATATTCCATTGATTTCTTTGGGTGTTTTCATATTGGCTTGTATTTTCACTGATTTGTTGTCCGTGGAAAAAAATTATGAAACATATCCTATTTTTTTTTTTCATGGATGAGGATCACGGAAGGAAGTCTTTAGGTCCGCAAAAAAAAAAAACGGGTTAAACATCTGTTTTTTTTCACTGATGAAGCTGAAAAACCAGGTGTAATGTTTTCAAAGCAATGTAAAACCTTCAGTTTTCTTTTGTGGACATGGTGACAAAACTGATGCATCACAGAGACAAAAAGGAAGAAAAAAGGAGACACAACGGAGACAAAATGCAACGGATGCGCAACTGAAGCTGAACAATGTGAAATAACCCTAAGAGCTTTCTTTTAGAACTTCCTGATATTTTTATTAGCACCATTTAACGGTAAACAGGTATTTTAGTTATGTTCTATGTTCAACTAGTCAACAGATGATCCGTCTGACTTTGTCAGAACAAACACACTCATAGGCAATTGGCCTGGTAAAGTCAGGCACTGAATTACTGATTCTTTTTCCTAATCAGTTTAGAAATTGTGGTTGCATATTGCCCTGACCAGGTAAAGCTTTGAATCAGGACCAAGTATATCTAAACACACTGGTTGCAAATCCCTGATATATCTGCATAAGCTTTGGATGACTAAAATGTTGATTTCTATTCCACTGATATTATCAGAGCTGAGTCATCATGAATTTATCATCTTCTTCTCGTTTGACATTCTGAAGTGATGTATGTAGGAATCCTGCTAAATTTCTTCAGACTAAAAGCTTAACTGGGCTCAGCAAGCCTAATGGGAATGCCATAAGATTTGTCTCCATCTCCTAAGTTCTTACTTTTATTTGCCATGTACTTTGCATATGACTCATTAGTTCCATCTATCCTTTTTAATGACAATTGACGTAAATGTTCTAAACCATAATCTTTCAAGTCAGAAATGCTAAAGTAAATAAATAAAAAATGCAAAACCACCACATCTGGAAACCAAGTACAATGGTTATATAAAAGCAGTCATTACCAACATTTTCTAATATTCTGGTCCTCCAGAATTTTTAAAAGAAAGCAACATGTGACTCATTTATAGAAGTACAATAAGGCTAATTGCACATGAACATGATGGGGGAGATTTATCATATTTATCATAGTATATAAGGCTGGAAAAAGACACAGGTCCATCAAGTCCCCATAACCTGTGATATTTTTTCTCTCCAGAAAGGCATCCAGGCCCCTCTTGAACATGTACATAGAGTCCGCCATAACAACCTCCTGCGGCAGAGAGTTCCACAGTCTCACTGCTCTTTCAGTAAAGAACCTTTGTCTATGGTGATGGTAAAATCGCCTCTCCTCTAGGCGTAGAGGATGCCCCCTTATCCTGGTCACAGGCCTAGGTATAAAAAGATCTTTGGAGAGATCCTTGTACTGTCCATTCAGGTATTTGTACATTATAATGAGGCCTCCCCTCAGCCGTCTTTTTTCTAAACAGATAATAATCCCAAATTTTGTAATCTATCATTGTATTCTAGTCCCCCCTTTCCCCTAATAATCTTGGTTGCTCTCCTCTGCACCCGTTCCAGTTTTACTATGTCCCTTTTATACACTGGTGCCCAAAACTGTACACAATATTCCATGTGTGGCTTTGTATAAGGGCATGTTTGTATATAATTGTATTGTATCATGAAATCCCTGCAGAGATGGCTTGACGGGGAAAAATTAGCAATTACTGGTGATTCTCGACTACAACTATTCAAGGGCTTTTACACAAGTTTTCTAGAAGCCCTCATAAATGTATTCAGAAGAATTTTGTTTTTCATGGCCGATTTGCATCAGTTTCACATCCATTTTTCACAAATATTCATGTACTATAATATATGAGTAATCCATGAAAATCGGTTCTGACTAGGACATGTTCTATTCTTTAATACATGGTTCATTAAAATTGGCTGTAGGTACTAAACCATTATAAAGTTTTGCATTTAATGCAGCTGTCACATGGACGATTTTCACTGCTTTTGTAGACTAATAATTAACTGTGAGTATGTCTTGTGCGGTCATACCCTTAATGTAAAATTTCATTTCCACAGGATTTGACTGATGATTCCTTCCTTGGTGTGAAGTATCATGTTTTAATATGAGAGGAACAGATGCATTTGTCTTCTTTCCTTTGGCTAGTAAAATAACTGTATATACTTTAGCTACAATGCGTGCAAGGCTGGAGCAGGGTAAACAAAACTGACACTATAGCATGAATATTTCATGAAAATGTGAACCCATCAGTATAACCTCCACGGATGTCAAGTTAAAACTTACCTTAGTGCTTTTTTCCAGTTAAGTGAAGGTTTCCTATCAGGCAATTGCCAGATGGTCTCAGATCACAATCTTGCAGGTTCAGGTGTTTTCTCAAAAAGAAAAATCCACATTTTACAATATAACCTATAAAAAACTTATTTTTTATAAAGTAAAAGGAAAGTCTTTAGTGTAAAATATATATTTTGTTTTTCTATAATCTAGTAGTAGCAGAAACTGTTAACTAATTTCCCTATTTTTGTTCATATTAAATTAGATTTTCTGTAGAATAATCTGATTTCTCTAAATAATTATAATCTTTTCATCCTTTTGTAGTACTTGCTTGCTATATATTCAATTGATATAATTTTATTGAATTAGCATAAATATTAATAGAAGGATGTTACATGGTGATTAAATCATTCTAAAATGAGATACATATGAATACAAAAAACACAGGTTGTATTACTATACTGTTTTGTCTTTATTGTTCCATCTGTGCTTCTGCTACATTAGTAAAAAGCAAAAAAAAAAGTTCAACAACAAAAAAGAACAAATATGGATAAAAAACTCAGTACACAGAACAAAGAAAATGAATACAATATGGCAGGAGAGACATTGTAAAAGAAACTGCACTAAACATCTGTATCTGATTTGTATTTTCATTTGTAATTGTGAACAAGCCGTTGAACAGGGAAAAGTTTTAAAATGAACCTGTTATAGACATTTGAACAATAAAACAACCACAGCTGCTTATGGACCAGTGCTTTGTGGCCCACTTAGTCGTAAGGTAGTCTGTGTTCATAATTAAAGGAAAACAACCATTTAGCATAACAAAAAAACAAACCAGACATACTAACCTGAGCTCCTCTTCATTCCGATCTGATCTTCTTTAATGTTGACACGCCTGGATGAACTAGAAAAATGACTTATAATTTGCAGGCCAGAGCTTGGGGACAAGATGTCCGGTGCTCCAGGCTGCTAATTATGTACGCCCTCGCCACCTCCCTCTCCCATGCTCAGTGGAAGGTATATTGTGCACACCATGTCTGACCCATGCAGCTGCACTGCAAGAAATTGCGCAGGTCCTATCCCTGCCTGTTTTTCCAGCATGCTTGCTCATCTTTCTATGGAAGTAAGGGGGAGGTTGCCAGTTTGCAGCCATTTTTGTGCACAGTCGTTTGCATGAGGTCTGCTTTTTGAAGTTCATGCGTCATCAGGGTGTGAGGTCGGCTCATGCGCTAATGACAGTAGAAAAGACTAGCAGTCTTGTACAGTTAGTATTTGGCTATATGGAACACTAAGCCAATGGTGCATAAGGACCTGTGGGTTGTTTAATGCCCCACAAGTGTTTAATTTATGAAGTCTGCATATATGGGGCCAGAAAAGATACTCTAGAGCAGTGGCGGCGAACCTATGGCACTGGTGCCAGAGGCGGCACTCAGAGCCCTCTCTATGGGCACCCAGGCCATCACCCCAGCATGAAGTTCACCAGACAGGACTCAAAGAATCTTCCTACAGAATCTTCCTACAATGATAGGCGAATTTGCCCTCCTCCTTTCAATTGCGTTGGTGTTTTTAGGAGGCTGAACGATTGAAAATTGTCAAAGAACAAGAGCAATTTACTGCTTAAATTGCTGTGCTGGCACTTTGCAATAAATAAGTGGCTTTTGGTTGAAGTTTGGGCACTCAGGCTCTAAAAGGTTCGCCATCGCTGCTCTAGAGCATTTACTTAGGACTGTAATCTAGCCTAGCACTTGGAACTCAATGTAGAATTAAAAGGAAGTTTTACTTTCTTACACATCAACTTGAGGTCAAAATATAACTAACAAAATGTTTGCTGCATAAAATAATGGCATTGCTTTAAAACAAAGAAAAGTGAAAACAGTTTTGAAAGATGTGGTTTTTATATGAAGCAATAGGAAGCATGCATGTACTCTTCTCACCGGATAATAGGAATAGATCTTGTCAAAAAAAATGGCACAAAAAAGAAAATCCATGTTTATTTCCTCCATGTAACTATTTCCTCCATAGAACTATTTTCACTTCTATTTCAACGCAAAGCTTTTGACAGTTTGCTTTGGGACATAAGACAGGTGCACTATATAGAGAGACTTCTACAAGATCAAGACATACCCATTATAGCGTGCTGAAATCCACTTCTGTGTACTAGCTAAATTTGGCAGCACAGTCAGTGAAGGTGTCAATGCCTGTTCATGGCTCTTTTAGCTTTCTTGGCAATACGATTTCATCAGGAGATGCCATCAAATAGAGATTTCCCTACATTGTGCCAGCTAGCTAACAATTTACCTACTAGGTGGAAGCAGAAGGGATATCACCAGTTTAGCGTTTGATGGCATTCCCTGTTTATATTATTACCAGCATAGTATAGAAAGCATACAAAGTGAGGAAGAAAACCTCCAAGTGTAAAATTGTAAATGTAAAATTACCTGTATGAATAGAGTTTGTGTTATTTCTGTGGAATTTTTACTAAATGTTTTTTTTTTAACCACTTGAAGATTATAGTAGAAAACAGTGAGTGAACTCAGCAGCAAAAACCAGCTGTACACCCAGCCTGGCCCCTGTGGCATCAACTCTTAGGCTACATTCACAGGATACCAGAGAGAGGAGGAGGGGGTGCGCTGCTAATCCCCGCCCATCTCCATGTAATATATGTCGCACGGCACCCTATTCCGGGGAGGGATAGGACATGTCCTGTCTTTCTCCCGGCCATGGAATGGTACAGTGCCACACGTCTGCGGCACCATACTGTCCCCGTACGGCGCCATATGCCCATTGCCGTCTATGGGGGAACGTTTATACGGCGTATATACACTGGCCGTATATACGCCCCCTCCCCATACAGTCGTGTGATTGTAGCCTTAAATTGGAAAACTCAGTTCAGGGCATTTTACCTACTTAATTGCCAAGATCAATGGTGACCGTGGCACCTAAAGTGACAGGCAGAGGGAAGGGGCTTTCCTCTGTCATCAACACGGGCTGCCATAATGCAATCACAGGGTGTCGTAGGATTTCCATGGCCTAAACATGGATTGCATGTCTGACAACTAGGGAAGCCTAATAGACTTGATGTCAGTGTAAAATGCACAACCTGCTGGATTCACATTTTTCTGTACAGGGGCGGAACTAGGAGAGGCAGGGCCCCATAGTAGACTTCTGAATGGGGCCCCCCGACCCTCTTAAAATATATTTGCATACTCACACATTTATACACTCATGTGCACACATTTATGCATTGATATATACATTTATCCAGCTTCACACTTTCTGTAAGTTCCCTAGTGGGAAATATAACTAATAAAAATAAAGAAATTATATCTTGTATGAAAATGAAAAAACTTAAAAAAAATGTTTTGCAGTCCAATGATATATTTAGTGGTGTGAGGAGATCAGTCGTAGTTCTTGCCAGTCTGGTGTCGACTCTCCACTGTAGTAGGTTTTTTAGCGCCCCATTGTAGCTCAAATTTTTGCCCAGTTTTCTACACCTCTTCCGTAGAGTTGAAAAGAGACTGTCCCCAATCACAGAAAGAAGGAGTTACATTATGATTTGTTATCCATGGGTTCTTTCTTTCTAAAATCAACTTTTAATATTATGCTAAGAGCCTGAGGGCTCTGGGGCTTTACTAAAACAACTAAATGCTACAGATTCTCAGTTACAATGAGCAGAACATGTCTCACCCAGACCCTTCCGCTAATAATATATAATATTTAGGAGCACAGTGTGGGATAAAGGTTATTGTCCAGGTGACAATATAACATAAGTGAGTGTGGTGTAGGTAGTGGGGAGATGTGCTGCAAAATTAAGACATCTAGTTTTGAATTCAGCAGTGATAAGTTATGGCCAGAAGAAGTCACCATGCAGTTCTGTACCTGAAAGAACATATTATCAACTGTGAGTTACTAGAACCCACATTTACATGTGTCTGAACTGAAGTCACTGACTAACTTTTTAGTGTGTAGCACAGAGAGATATGTAATGTGAACTGTAATGTGTGGGCGGAGGGGGTTGGGGTTCACGGGTCAGACAAGTTTGCTGTATTGGGACCAAAAATTCCTAATAAACTTTGAATACATGTATAGATGAATATATCTCAAGTAGAAGAATGAGTATATGGAAGTCAAAATGCTTTCTTGCATGTTACAACATTACAAATTATAGCTACTACATTTATTTGCTAGATTTAGAGTCGGTAGGGAATATATTTACCTAAGAATGGGAATTGGCTTTTACCTAATGGGTTTTTCTGCCTGTCTCTGGATGAACACTGCAGGTTAATAGACTGATCTGAATGGATGGATTAATGTATTTTTCTTCTTAATAAAATACTATGTATTGTATTATAGTGGTAACTAGTAATAACAAGTAAATTCATCTGTAAACCACAGCATTTGGTTATAGTTCTTCATTACATTATACACCAAAAGGTTCCTAAATAAGGCAAAGCCACAAGAGACCATGTTACATCCAAAACTTCTTTTTCCATTAAAGGAAGAAGTTAATTATTCAGATTGAAATCAAAGATTCATAGTGTCATCCAGCTCACAGATGGCTGCACTGACACATAAGATGTGGGTGTGTGTGCTTATCTCTTCGGGGAATGTCCAATGATTTTTCCACAATAATATTGTCTGGATTTAGCAGCTTTACATGATAGGAGATCCTGCATATTAGCTAATTCATTTTGATACAAATTTGAATTACAGATGGACGGTCAGTTCCAAGTTTACTACTACTAAGATAGAACTAAAGACTAGAATAGTCAGAATCAGGTATTTTGAACACCTTTGTTCTGGTAAAAATACAAGTATGTATGCACCAGATGAGTGGTGCATAGTAACATATCAGGGTACAGCAGCATTATGTGTCAACTTCCAAATACAGGCGGCCCCCTACTTAAAGGGAACCTGTCACCAGGAGACCCATTTTAGCACTACCCCAGTCCCCACAGAGCATAGTACATACACTGCCAAAGTGTTTTTGTATAAAAAATAGGTTTTACAGAAAAAAGATATGTTATATTGTACCTTTCATTAGCATCTGCTGTGTGACTAGGCAGTTGCCTTTTGGGAGGATCTGGAAAGGAGCAGTTCCCCACCCCTGGGAAACAAGTGACCTTTTCAAATATATGAATAACTCCCATCACTCGGGATTGGCTGTAGAGGAGCAGGGGGCGTCGCTAAGCCCAGTGATGGGTGTTTTCATATATTTGAAAAGGTCACATGGAGAAGCTGTTCCCCAAGGGTGGGGGGGGGACTGCTCCTTTCCAGCTCCTCCCAAAAGGCAACTGCCTAGTCACACAGCAGATGCTAATGAAAGGTACAATATAACATATCTTTTTTTTCTGTAAAACCAATTTTTAATACAAAAACACTTTGGCAGTGTATGTACTATGCTCGGTGGGGACTGGGGTAGTGCTAAAAATGGGTCTCCTGGTGACAGGTTCCCTTTAAGAACACCCGCCTTACAGGCAACCCCTAGTTACAAGCGGACCTCTGGATGTTGGTAATTCACTGTACTTAGCCTAGCCCTAGGATATAATAATCAGCTGTAGGAGTTATATAAGGTGTCTGCAACTAAGCTTTATTGTTAATTCTGGTTCAAATGACAACACAACATTTTTAAAATCCAATTGTCACAGAGACCAAAAAAAATTCTGTCTGGGGTTACAATTATAAACCCCAGTATAAACAATACAGTTCAGAGCCTAATCTGTATGTAACCCAGGGACTGCCTGTAATATCAGAGAGAATAGGAAAAAGATATCTGTGCTGCATACTTGATGACTTTTTATATATTTATGTTACCAGAATGCACAATGCATGTGTAATATATTATGCATTTTATGATAAGGATATTAAATCTGACATAGACTCATGAAATAACCTTATGAATTAATTGTTTATGCCCTTAAAATAGTGTAATAAAAATATGTGTCAGTACTAGACTGTGTTAAAGGTTGTCAAAAGGTACCCCTTACTAGAAGGGGAAATGGACACAAACAAGGTTAAAAGTGTTGGTAAAAAATTGAATCTTTATTGACACTAAAGTATATATATACATACAAAAACATAGAAGTGCCAAAATAATTGGCGCTGGTGTGTGTACAAACAATGTAACATAGAATATAAAATACAGTGGTTTGGCACAGATGAAAAGCGGATGAACCTAGGCAGAGGAAAAAAATGGTATTGTACTAGGACCGGTAAGTGTGGAGCAGGACAGAACAGTGTGTTGGGTGTATGATGTCAGCCTAGAATGCATGTCTAGGAGAGATGCGCACGAGACTCCTAAAAAAGGAAGGAGAATGTTGGTGTGATAGCTGTCTATAGGTATATACCTGCTCTTACCAGTAAGGAGTAATGCAGAGCTACGCTGCCAGGTTTAAACCGCGTCCCCGACGCGCGTTTCGGCTCGGGAGGAGCCAGAAGGGACGAAGGCTCCTCCCGAGCCGAAACGCGCGTCGGGGACGCGGTTTAAACCTGGCAGCGGAGCTCTGCATTACTCCTTACTGGTAAGAGCAGGTATATACCTATAGACAGCTATCACACCAACATTCTCCTTCCTTTTTTAGGAGTCTCGTGCGCATCTCTCCTAGACATGCATTCTAGGCTGACATCATACACCCAACACACTGTTCTGTCCTGCTCCATACTTACCGGTCCTAGTACAATACCATTTTTCTCCTCTGCCTAGGTTCATCCGCTTTTCATCTGTGCCAAACCACTGTATTTTATATTCTATGTTACATTGTTTGTACACACACCAGCGCCAATTATTTTGGCACTTCTATGTTTTTGTATGTATATATATACTTTAGTGTCAATAAAGATTCAATTTTTTACCAACACTTTTAACCTTGTTTGTGTCCATTTCCCCTTCTAGTAAGGGGTACCTTTTGATTTCTATGTAACGTTGGACTAAACAACCTACATGCGCAAGGAGAGTGGGCCACGCTACACAAGAACCTCGTTAGGTCACCACACACACCATAAGACCCAGTGCAATTTGCCAAATAGTGGGCCCCTATCTTTGTATCCTATCTGCTTTCTACCCTCTATGTGTTAAAGGTTGGCGGAGGCCCTTGTGGGGGTAACGGTGCTCCGGCATCATATAAATGCTAGCCCATAGCAGTGGTAACACCAAAGAGGTGTTGATGATATATTGACCATTGTTAGTGAGATTGCCTAAACATCTGAACCTTCTCTGCTCTATCAGCTGCCCAGTAATAAACTTATCTGTGGCATGGATATCCTAAATCTGTAATTAGCCCATCCTTTAGTTAGACAGAGTGGGGGAGATCTATTAAGACTGTCTTTTTGGGCACCATACTTAATATGCAGCCCAGATCTACTAAAAGGCACCTGCCTTTTATTGTAATCCGATTGACTCCTGGCAGAGTGTTAAGCCTTAGTCTTCCACCAGTTTTCTAGGAGGTTCTTAGCTTTTCCATATTCATTATCCCATCATGGTATAAAGTAAAAAGATAAAAGATATAGAACATAGTCAAAACAGTAGTTCATACACTTGAACTGCCTGCATCTAAAAAGAATACACAATCTTATAGTGTATATGATGATCCTTGCATCCAGAGAGGCATCACTGCTTGGTTTTTGTGTAGCGCACTGCTGAAAGATATAGAGTGGATGAAGGAAACCACACCTGCTGACAGAACTAGAACTAGGACTAGCAAGCCTGTTCTCTTTCTTGCCCTATAGATTTTGTAATATAACATTAGGCAATTCCTCTTTCGAAACATTCAGAGTCAAGCCACCAGCAGGGGCTCCTCTGCGCTATTTTCTCAGCAGTGTAACAAATAAAAACCAATGAGTGATGTCTCTCTGGATGCAAGGATCATATATCACTTTTTTATTCTTGGTCAACCCCTTTATATACACTGTGTTAATAGTACAAAAAGGGACAGATGTCGGCCATAAAACACCTTTTCTGCTAATATTCTTATTTGCAAATCCTTCTTACACTTTAGGACCCACGCATGATCAGCTATTTAAAAACCCATTTGTCTGGTGCCTGCTGACTCCAGGAGGGCATGGAGTTCAAAGGACTTGGTGTGTATCAGTGCATAGGATTGAATGGAAGACCCATTAGTATGCAAAGTAGAGAGTCTGGTCTAGCTTCATTCATGCCAAAAGTGCACAAAGGCAGAACATTTTGAGAAAAAGGAAATTATATATTTCTATATAACTTGGGAATAAAGTAGTTATGTGCCTCCACTATCAGTATAGGGTCAGGGTAAATTATTCTGTCATTTCTTCCAAACATCAGGGCTGAACCTATTCATGAACCTGTTCAGATCACATAACCTCCCTGATTTTAAGCATAGCACCACCAAATTCGGTTTGGATAGAGAATGGGGAACCCAGTCGATGTAAGATGGTTTCATCATTGCAAACTTAACAATTCTCTTACAAAATGTACCTCAGTGAGGGGCAGTACAGTTCACAGTAGCATGTAAGCATTTTTCTCTCAGGGGGGTGGGAGGAAAATCCATCAAGTATAAACTATATGGCTATGCAAATGCCCATAGCCAGTCATTTTAATATTCTATTGCTATCTGAAAATGCTGCCAAAAATTCTTTTTCTGAGCTTAACTATTCAAGTATCATTCAACTATTCACTAGTAAGGCTGTTCATTGTATCCTCTTTTATTTTATAACTGTTTATGTATATATTCTATGTATGTTCCTTTTTATCTGACAACTGTATGTTTTATGTTTGCACTGTGCATCTGTGTATTAAATATTTAAAACTGAATAAATCTCTTCTAGTAGCCTTAAAGAACTTGTGTTTCCAAAGAGATAGTATTAGCAATATTAATTTTATTAGCTTATCAGTAACTTTGGTTTTTAAGTTATTGAGGTATTTTTGTAAACAGGTGCTTATTTGCCTTCTTATTATAATTTGATACGTAAACAATACTGTAGGTAGTGGCAGTGAAAGGTTTCAGTGAGTGCCAGTGCTAAAAAAGTAGAATTTAGCATAAAGGCAGCAGGTGGACTGGCCTTTATGTCCGAAATTATGAGGCTCTCTGGTGTAAGTACAACCCGTGACTTAACCTGAGACTAGGTGTATTTCAGCAGAGCCCGCCGCAAAGAAGGTTGGAGGCTGCAGACATGATCCAGGGGCACAGAAAAAGGCACACAGGTGCACCTGTGACCCGGGACATGGGTTGCAGGAGCACCCATGGCATATATATATATTTATATTTGTATATATATATATATATATATATATATATATATATATATATATATATATATATAGTATTGTATCTCTGTGATCATATTAACCTAAAAAAAAAGTGTAATTCAAACTTCATAGTAAAAGCACTAAAACAAACAAGCCTTCATGTGACTCTCTAAACTGAAAAAAAGCTATGGCTTTTGGAAAATGGGGGGGTAGATAAAGGAAAAGAGGTGCAGTGTTAAAAGGTTAAAGGAGTCGTTATCTCAATTCTAGCAGGTGACAAATGCAAGAAAATGGAAACTGACCAATAGATTACTATTGGTGGTCAAATAGTATTTACTATTTTACCATTTTTTCATCAGAGCACAGAGAACAGACGTGGTCAGCCTTTTAAGTGAAGGAATAACACAGACTCTGCTGCAACAGTTTTGGCAGAAAACTAACTTTTACAAATCTGTTGCTAGTATTTAAGGTAACAGAAGGGTCAATATTACATTTTACACTGTCAAATATTCAAGTGCATATGAACATTCCAGGAGTCTGCCTGTAGAATTCAGCTAGTAGTTAAACCATTTGACTTTGCCTTTGATATTAATAATTATTCATAAATGATGTTTCAGAAATTTAATTTATTGAGTCCCTGAAGGATACAATATGTAGGCCATATTTTAAACATGTAGATGCATCACACAATGTGCATACTGCGCTGGTATTTGAAATAACCCCTGGCTTATTGTCTGCACAGAAATATATAAGAAATAAGACATATAAAATTTTGTAAACACAGACAACAATTTTAGAAAAATTCTAATTTCAGAATTTTGCAACATCTATTGTTCTTGTTTATTGTTAAAGACACCTATTTTGTTGCATTGTGATAGAAACTATTGCAAACAATTGAGGAATCTTTATCTATAAAATGACTGCAGTTGTCTGGTATCACTGCATTGATGTAAGTGCACTCAGTAAGTCTCCCATTGTGAACAAACGGAATTGTGTGTTTGCTTAGCCACTGCTCTATTCATAGACATCCCTTTGAAGTAAGTAGAAAACTCGAATCACATAGGGCATTCCGGGCTACCTGCAAACCACCATAGCTGCTGGTGGTCCTTGCAATCAGACACTTGTCTACTTTTCCGATGATAGGATAGAAATGTATGTAGAACACCTGTCACCAAACTATAACAGGAGAATATTACACTTAATTATGTATCTGATAAGATGTTGTCAAAGTCCAGCTCCATCAGGAATTCATATTGCTTTGCATAGCAACAACAAGGTAAACAATGAAGTAGAGATTGTGTGTGTAAATGTCTGCATACATATCTTCATTAAGATACAAATGTTTTATGGGAATTATGCATATCCATTACGAGAATAGAGAAGTGGAGTTTACCAATGCACCTGGTTCTCTAATTGTCTCCCGACATTATATTAAACCCTATAAGAGACTGTTCAGCCAATCATTGGCTGTGACTGGTAACTTTTACAAACAGCTATTGGCTAAGCAAACTAGTGTTTCCTGAGGTGTTTGCTATGTTGTATTACTTTATTGTCCCCTATAGAGTCCCTATAATAAACATCTACAGGTTCTTTTTAGCTCAGAATTTCCCACAAACTTAAAATATTAGTTGATTAATATTCATAGACAAGGCCATTTCACCACCTTTATCCTATTTGTAAAAAATTGTATAGTTTTGTAAAATATCTCAAAATGCATTTCATAAACTGTTTCTATTGTGTTTCTCTTCCCTTTTTCCGGCAAAAATGAATGCAAAAGTATGAACTGACATAAGAGCATGAAAATTTCCCCTTATCAGCAGACACAGAATGTCTCCGTCATATTTTAAAATATCTTAAAAGGAAATGGGTCTTATAATGTGCTGACTATTGTCCTCATGAATATGTTTTATCGTTTAAAAGTGCATTGTGCTAAACCATTTTTCACTGACTTGCTATGGAAAAAGTTTCTGTTTTGGAAATTGTAGCTGGAAACAAGTAATCATACAGCGATAACCTATCACATTGCAGTAATAAATGTATTTAAGTCTAGATGCAAATCAATACAGAAATCCATGAAATGTGTACTTAAAAGAAGACAGCACTTCTATTTAAAGGATAGGGAAACTCTATAAAGTTGGTTCACTTCCGCTCATTCATGGAAACTGCTGACAGCAATGAAGAAAACAACTTTAAAAACATAATATATGTTATATTACAATTATAAACCTGTTACATTTTTTCCATTGAGATTATAAAACTTTTTATATTGCTTTACAACTTGTGGAATTGCAAATGATATTTCTTTTCACCAGACTGCACCCCAGGTAAACCTTTATTCTGCAGGTTTAGCTAATATAGTGGAGTCATAAACAGGCTTATAAATATTGTACATAACCTGAACAGAACCTTTTCAGGAAAAAAAAGTAATATCTGATAGGAATGAAACTACTAAAGGGGCTTTATATTTAGACAAGAGAAACTTTGTGTTTTCTGAATTGAATTGACCTAAAATAATACAAGATTATCCTCTAGTGGACCAAGGCTCTGACAAGTATTATATGTACTTACTACAACAGAGTCCCAAAGTGCCAGCTGCAAACAACTTGTAGATTACCTTGGAATAATTACCAATAATAGCCACAATACCTTGGAATAATAGCCACAGCCGTACCTGGGATTATGGGATTGTGAATATGCCATACATATCAGAGATATGTTTGTTCTATATACACTGATTGCATACTGTACCCTGTGAGTACAATTGCATGAACAACTTTCCATTGCTATTAAATCCATATCTGCATAGTAATAACTGATATGTACAATACAGGGCCACACGTGCGTGGCACTATACCGCCGCTGGGTCACCATACCACCGCCGGGTCACCATAGCTGTCTATGGGGACGTGTATCAGGTCACAAACTTGAGGGCCGATATATCTCCCCACAACAGCTGTGTGAATGCAGCCTTAGCCCCTTTCACACTAATGTATTTCTCCAGTCCTGTGTTTCTGTGCTGTATGAATCTGTTTATACATGGCATTTTCATCTGTATGTACATGTATCTATGCCATATTTGTATAAAATACGGTGGGCTGGCTGATGGATGGCTGACTATTGGCTGGCTGACAGTTGCACTTCCCACTGGTTCTCGTCTCCCTGGATAATGCAAGTATATATGGCAGCATACAGTGTACAACCATATGCAGCATGTATGCAACATGTATTTTAAATGTTCCTATAGACTTATATGGGGTTAACGGAACGGAAATATTGGAGAAAATAAGACATGCTCTAAATTTTTTATGTCCATTGTAGCTCGCTTTGGTTTTTACAGCTATAAATTCTCTTTTGCAGTTTTGTATAGTCTTTTGTATTACAATATGTCCATTATGGCAATAAACAACTACAAGTAAGTTGTCAAGTAGATTAACACCTTCCAGATCATGTTTCTTTCATGGTTCTATGCGGTGGCACCATCAAGAAAATCAACCCTGAGACAAGAATTAAATTGGTTGTATAAAGTCAAGGAGGTGGAGAGTTTAGCACTGAAGTCAAAGCTCTCCCCACCTCAGAATGTCCCCTCTGCTGTTATTGACGTAATTTACCAGACTTCAGGACAGCTGTTACTGATGTCTGTGGATGTAAATTACACGGAGAGATTATTCTGAGTTAGGGAGAGCTTGACTTTGGTGCTTAATTCTCTGCCTTGACTTTATACAACTAACTTTCAACTCATTTCAAAGCTTATTTTCTGGGTGGTACTACCACGCATGTCCATAAAATGAACATGATCTGAAATCTACCATTTGCTTTAATGCATTATGAACCAAACATACCCTGAGAATGCTGTTGCTACACTGATGCAGAAACATATCTCATTTCATCCCTGAACCAAGTGGTTCTTAGGAAATCTGGCTGCCATACATAAACATATTACTTCCCCATACACAGGAGCTGTGTGAACTGTCCAGACAGGACTATTCAACCTGAGCTGGATGACTCATACACAGCAGCTGGGGGTATGGTGCAGCGATTGATTACTTCTGCCTGTCAGGGACAACACAGTGATGACGTATTCTCGTCTTATGTGGGAGGGACAAGGCTGAAGCAGTGCATAATTAGGGTAAGAGGAGAGCATCCGGGCAGCCACAGGAGCAACAGAAACTCATTATCATAATTTTATAATAGTTTTTTTCAGCAAAACTACTCAGTTCAGGGATAATACAAGATATGTTTCTGCATCAGTGTAGCTACAGAATTCTCAAGGTATGTTTGGTTCATAATGCATAAAAGCAAATGGTAGATTTCCTTTTAGGTGCCCAACAACAAACTGGTTTACTAGGTCAACTTCTGCTGACAGATTCCCTTTAATATGATGCTGTATAATACATCTTGTATTAAATGATTATTCCTTGAAAAAAAATCTGATAGACATGGAGGCCCAGGATGGCTACATGAATTATTTTGGGGAAATTAGTTATATACACCTTCATATATACACCTTGATGTATGTGATATTTGTGCACAAGGCCTTAATAAGAAAAAAAATAGCCAGATCCAGATCAGATTTAGACCATACAGATGATATATACAGAACATTATGATATACACTCACCGGCCACTTTATTAGGTACACCATGCTAGTAATGGGTTGGACCCCCTTTTGCCTTCAGAATTGCCTCAATTCTTCGTGGCATAGATTCAACAAGGTGCTGGAAGCATTCCTCAGAGATTTTGGTCCATATTGACATGATGGCATCACACAGTCTCCCGTTCCACCACATCCCAAAGATGCTCTATTGGATTGAGATCTGGTGACTGTGGAGGCCATTTGAGTACAGTGAACTCATTGTCATGTTCAAGAAACATGAGATGATTCCAGCTTTATGACATGGCGCATTATCCTGCTGAAAGTAGCCATCAGATGTTGGGTACATTGTGGTCATAAAGGGATGGACATGGTCAGCAACAATACTCAGGTAGGCTGTGGCGTTGCAACGATGCTCAATTGGTACCAAGGGGCCCAAAGAGTGCCAAGAAAATATTCCCCACACCATGACACCACCACCACCAGCCTGAACCGTTGATACAAGGCAGGATGGATCCATGCTTTCATGTTGTTGACGCCAAATTCTGACCCTACCATCCGAATGTCGCAGCAGAAATCGAGACTCATCAGACCAGGCAACGTTTTCCAATCTTCTACTGTCCAATTTCAATGAGCTTGTGCAAATTGTAGCCTCAGTTTCCTGTTCTTAGCTGAAAGGAGTGGCACCCGGTGTGGTCTTCTGCTGCTGTAGCCCATCTGCCTCAAAGTTCGACGTACTGTGCATTCAGAGATGCTCTTCTGCCTACCTTGGTTGTAACGGGTGGAGATTTGAGTCACTGTTGCCTTTCTATCAGCTCGAACCAGTCTGCCCATTCTCCTCTGACCTCTGGCATCAACAAGGCATTTCCTCCCACAGAACTGCCGCTCACTGGATGTTTTTTTCTTTTTCGGACCATTCTCTGTAAACCCTAGAGATGGTTGTGCGTGAAAATCCCAGTAGATCAGCAGTTTCTGAAATACTCAGACCTGCCCTTCTGGCACCAACAACCATGCCACGTTCAGAGGCACTCAAATCACCTTTCTTCCCCATACCGATGCTCGGTTTGAACTGCAGGAGATTGTCTTGACCATGTCTACATGCCTAAATGAGTTGCCGCCATGTGATTGGCTGATTAGAAATTAAGTGTTAACGAGCAGTTGGACAGGTGCACCTAATAAAGTGGCCGGTGAGTGTATATGTCTATAAGTGCTATAATGCAGAGATGTGCATGTTTTAGGCATAAATTTATCTTTTTTAAGACAAGATTTTATCTCTTTTTGACCATTTTCACACACAAAACAAAGTATAGATTTATATTTGCTGTTTGTTTTCGTAAAACACACAGTATTTTTACCACAATGTAAGCAATTCCAGCAGTTACACTCCAGAAACAGGAAGACAAGTGTAAACCACGAAATCACAGTTTCAAACATTTCAGACAAATGAGGAGAGTTATAGACACAATATTATAAGAATCCCTTTCTGTCCTTATTTCAGTTTAATCCTTAGGGATTTAATCCTATTTTTAATTTCAGCTGCCAAGTATAGTAATTGATTCTCTGTTGAATTTCTGTATTGTGCCCTATTTCCTTATAAATACTGCAAATGTTAAAGACGGGATTCAGGAAGTGACTAATGAACTAGATCAGTGTGTCTCTACAGTGTTGAAATACTTCAGGGGGTCAAGCTATGAAATGGCAGACCACATAAAGTTACAGGACAGAATCACTTAGTACTGAAGTGAACAGTGCATAAAAAGTCACCAGTGTCAACTAATTGTAGTCCCAACTATTTCAAACCTACACTGGCAATAATATAGTGCATGGAATTATATGCTGTGCAGCTACATGCAAACTTTATACAGTCCTGTCTATAGCCATGGGAGAACTACATCTCCTGTACGCCAAGACAATGCCCCTTGTCTAGGCCACATGTGTTAGTATAAAAAGGTCATATTCCTACATCTTTAAGGGGTATTCAAAGACAAGATACTCAGGATAACAAAATAACATATTCTCTAATTCAATGTTATGAACAAAAATACAGCATTTCACAGCTATAATTCCAACTTTTCCTGGTGTACACAATTTTGGTTGCCCTAGGATACGACTGTAAATCTTCTGACTATGGTTGGGCATGGAAGATTTTTCTCATAAATAGCTTCTCCTTTCTGCACATTGCAGTATGTTGCTCGCATCCAGCCCCTCCCCCCTGCATTACAAGACCATCTCACACACAAACAATTCCTGCCGGCAAGAGCCTGCAGAGATTTGCTTTACAAACTACAGATAAGGTATTTATCCAGGGGAGAGAGGCATATAGCAGAGCTGACTGTTTGTGTGTTATAGGTGAGTTAGCAAAGCTGAGAGTGTCACTGAGTGTTATATGAACCGTATGGATATCATCATCTTGTCTCATCTTTTTTTTTCTGTGTGTCAGATGCTAGTTGAATGTCTAAAAGCTAAATAAAAGTATAGATAAACCCTGAACTATGACAATCTAAGCACATTGTCAGCACACAGTATCTCACAGCACTAGAGGGATCATGAAATTTCATGAGATAAAACAGCAATAAAACTGTGTAAAATTATAAAGTAAGAAGGTTAAAAATTATCTTTATTCTGTAAACATCACTTGGGGATTAAAATTTGAGAACTTTCTTTCATGGGAAATATAAATAGTTCAGCCTTACTCTCCTAGGTACATGTTCTATTTAAGTCCAGGGTGTTAACCATTGAAATGCCACCAGCAAATCCTTTCCTGCCAAGGACATATCTCATATGTCACAGGGTGGCACCTCTATGGGGAATGTAAAATTGTAGTTCTAGTTTCCAGGGATCCGGAGACTCACATTTAAAATGACAAGTCCAGGTGATTTTAACAGTTAATATCTTTGGTAAATATGAAAGAGGAGATTACCCTCTTTCAAAGAAGATTCTAGGTGCCAGGGATCCAAAACTATAGCCCACTGAAGTGTGCCCCCTTCAGCTTCTTAGCCTGCAGGTTGCAGGGAGAAGCTTGAAGGAGGGTGCAAATAGAAGATTTTCTCAGCTCACAGATAAAGCAAATATTGATTTTACCAAAATTTTGATAAGGGATAATATTAACTAATCTTCATGTTATCAACCCTCTCTTACGCAGAACAATCTGAGATCACACACTGGCAAAGTCGAATCTGGCACGCCGGCGGCTTTCAGAGCAATGCACATCCACAGTAGCACTGGCGTGAATGCACACATCATCATCATATTCAACTTCACCAAGTGCAGGTAGGGGTGGATCGCAGAGGCTACTGCGGCATGTAGCAGCCTTTGCTCCTGCTCCCGGTAGAGGCAACTCCACGCACCAGTAGTCTCCCTTGAAGATTTGCATATTAGTTAAATAAACTGTAGATTAGGTTAGAAAGTATTGTAGGGTTGGGGAAGATTAGTTTAGGGTTTAGAATACTATTGGGAACCTCCCATCAGATCTACCTCAATAGGTAGATTCCTGATGGTAGGTTTCCTTTAAAGGGAAGCTGTCACCATAGAACCCCACAATAAACCCTTAACAGAACCTTATAGATTACATTGCGGTGCAATGGTTTCAGTTGGTCTCCTCTGAATTGTTGCTTTAGGTCAAAAAAGACTTTCCCCGTCAGTTTCTTCTCAGATCCAGTCAAGGAGGCAGGAAGGCTCCTGGATCCAGTCAAGCTCCTCCGCCTCCTCACAGCCGATCTGCATTGTAAATCCGCCCCTCCGCACGACCCTTGTCACAGTCCCCAGCTTCTCATCACTACAATTCCAAATGGCAGTGAGGAGGTGGGGAACTTGACTGGATCCTAGAGCTCTTACACCTCCTTGACTGAATCTGAAAATAAATTAATATTTTTTTTTGAGCCAGAGGAACCCTACTGCCATCATTACACAAAAATTACAGTCACCTTTAAGGTACTGTGCGTGGTTTAAAGTGGGATTTTGTGGAGACAGGTTCCCTTTAAATAGAACCTGTCGGCAGGAGCCCTTTTTCTGGCTTCCTCATAGAGAAAAGAGTTTCGGAAAACAAAAGATAAATTAGATCAAAGTTTACCTTTCTGTGTCCCTTGTCCCATGGGAGTGGCCATTGAGAAGCGGTTACCCCTACTCTCGGGAAACCTCTCCATTATGCATTGATTTAAAATAAAAAAAAAAACTCTCAGGACGTCATACATATTTGCCCCACTCCTCATTGGCCATTCGCATATGAATGGGAACACAGCTCTGCATACAGAAAGGTAAAGGTTACTGAGCCCTCACGAGCATGCGCATCGCCGGCTCACATGTCCGCCTACTATCGCTGAAGTCTCATGACGACGGTAGCGAGACTTCGGTGGTCTCCTTGCTAAAGTCTCACGATAGCACGCGCAGCTGCCATGTGAGCCGGCGATGCGCATGCTCTAATGCTCCCGAGGCACTTTGCATGCCTCCCCTAGTATGCTAATGCCCAAGCGCTGTGATATAGAGTCAAGCGCCGAGTGGGTTATTAGCAAAGTTCACAATCTAGTGTTATAATCAATGCATTTCGTTATTTGATTAACCAAAATATGTGCCTGCACCAGCTCAGCTCCCCTTATGTGCAGGTTAGTGTGGGTCAGAATGACCATTTCAAAATGGTAGGTTTCCTTTAAGGATAATGCTAAATCAGTTATGTTGGAATGACTGCTCCCATACTTAGTATCCTATCGGGTGTGTTGGTTGGGTCTAGGAATACCTTTTCAGCTTGGAACAGCCCTGCCATTCTGTGACTGTAGAAAGTGGGAACAATTCATAGTGCGGAACCCCCTTAGGCTACATTCACATGATGTATGCCCGCTGCTCACCCCTGCCCCTCTCCATAGGGAGATACAGTACACGGCGCCGTAATACGGGAAAAGATAGGACATGTCCTATCTTTTCCTGGGCTACGCAGCGGTACGGTGCCGCATGTGTGCTGCACCATACCGCTCCCGTACAGGGCCTTGAGCCCATAGGAGTGTATGGGGGACGTATATCGGACGTATATACGTCCCCCATACATGTGTGTGAATGTAGCCTTAGTGTTGAGGAGGTATATATGAGTGAAGGTCTGACCCACACTATGTATTAGAATGTACAGTTCGACAGAGATAATTACAACAGCAGGGAACCTATTGCTCCATTCACACAGGGCTCCGTTTACTAGGTGGACGGGGAGTTCCATGAGTCGTGCCTCCCCAATCTGTAGTATCCCTCATTCTGCGGGCACAGGCTGGGTCATAGACGGATTGGGAGGTTATCAGGTGTGACATTAGGGGCACCTGCTTCCGAGCCATGTGACCTCTAGGGTCATGAAGCTGTGACAGAGGAGTCAGCAGTGCAGGAGCCGCGCACTGTCATCAGCTCCCCGCACTCTTCAATGTCCACACACAGAGACACAATGTACAGGGAGACGTCATGGAAAGAACTACGTCACGACCAATTAGCCAACGGGAAGGCGCCGGGTAGGCGTGTCCATACACAGGGGGGAGCGCAGTAGGCGCGCACACGGCCAGTGCCTGCTCCGGGCCGCGGATTAATGTCCAGGCAGAGGCGCTGAGGACGAGACGTCACAGCCCGGTGAGCCAGGAGCACGTGACGTCGTGCCTGGGGCAGGGCGGGAGGGAAGAGAGGTGTGAGGAGCGCACGCACTGTACAGCGGCTCCTCCGAGCGCTCCTCCCAACGTGCAGTTTAAAAAAAACTAGTCCTCCCCCCGGAGCGCCCCGTGCAGAGGCTGCAGTGTGAGCAGTGCGGGGCTATGAGTGCGCTCAGTGTCGGCTGCCCGGTCGTGGCTGACAGGTAGAGCAGCTGCCCGCTCGGCCGGCTTTGGTGTTTGTCATTTCAGTCAGGTCTGTGCAGCCGGTCCTCCCCCTCCTCATCCTGCTCACCACTCCCCTCCTCCCTCCTTCCCTCCCCCATCACTTCTCCAGCCTCTGCCGCCTTCAGTCTGCGTGTGAGGGAGAGAGCGGCCGGCGGGGGAGCCGGGGGACACCATGCTGTGATCAGGCGCCTCCTCTCTCCCCCACAACTAGACTCCCGGGACCGGGCTCCACCTGCATCCACGCCGCCTCCTCGTCCAGGTAAGCGGCCCACACATAGCGGAACGGGAGAGCCGGGAGTGGCCCCGGTGCCATCTCCCCAATGTGTCATTGACAGGTGCGGGCAGTGCCCTTTGTACTGCCTCCCCCTCATTGTTTCCAGATGCCTTCAGTCCCTGCTCTGCGACTGCTGATGCCACCACGGGGGGAGGAGATGGTGGTGCTGGGGATTAGATGGATGGCAGCAGCAGAGGATTGCCTGGACTTAGTGGGCACCTGATGCCCTCTCACTACACACAGGGGCACACACCAGTTGATTCATGTGGCTGCTTTGACCTTGAATGAGATGTGTCTCCTCATCTCTGTGGGGTAACCTTGGCTGTGTGAGAAGGGGCTCCTCTGGCAGTGCCCTGGCATGGTCAGGGGGGGTATTGCTGGGTTATTACCCCTCAGCATAGCGGCTGTGGTTGCCCCAGTGGCTCTGTACATCCTATGGTGCTGCTGATACTACATGAATTGTACTTGTGGCCGCTTCTGCGTGTGCTGCTCGGATTAAGTAGCTGGGATTAGTCTCCTGGCTGCTTACTATTTCAGATGGTGGTGAGCCTTCCTATGCTGTATGCTGGGGACACTGCCATAATCTGCACTTTAACCGCCTCTCCCTCTGTGACACTTTGCCTTTTAGTCATTCCTTTTTCATGCTACCATCTAGATTCCACTGAAGGCATTTTCTCTATCCACTATGGATCCTGCTTGTTATATCTACATTGTAGTGTCTGTTTGTTCCTCCTTGCTGCACAATGTTACATTTATTCCTTTTTGTCAGTATTCATTGGGAGCTGCTGCTGCTAACATGATGCAGGTAGTAGTCCTCGGTGAGCAGTCCGTCTCTTCCAGGCGCTGTATGGGTGTCCTGTCACTGTGTTCGAGGCTCAGGGCTATGCTTCTGATCGGGTTTCCAAGTCACAGCACTGGGCTTTTACAAAGTGACCTACTAGAAAGAAAATGTTACAAATAAAAGTGAGGTTAGTGCCTGAGAGGTGACTACTTCTCCAGGTATCAGTAGTTGTACTGAGCTTTGATCTGTGGGCTTTGATCTTCCACTCCTCACAGTCCTTGACTATTGCCAGTAGGATTTAGATTCCAGGGTCCAGCTTGCTGTCACTATGGATGTTGTTTCTGGTTACAATAAAATAAAGCATACATACAGACATATTTCAGGAGTTTATTTTATTGCAATTGAGAGAGCAGCACTGTTTTGCATTCTTAACCCTTTCCTGTTATAATGTATAGATAATAGTGGCTGTGAGGGCATTGTTGCTCTTTATAGTTGTAGCTTCTAATGCAGTATGTATAGTTCTTCGTATAAGGCAGGATTCCTCCAGACACTTACCCGACACCATGTAAGAAATGTAGGGCTTTTCCTGGCTGCCATGACAACAGGTGTACACCTCTCATCATTCATTTATCATTGTGAAGGTGGCGGCTGGCTACTTCTCCAGCCGCACTATTCTTGGGCTTTGTAAAGAGCCTTTTCACAAAGCGTGGCCACTGACTGACTTTGTCAAGTGCATGCAGAGTTATCAGAAGATACAGAGGAATGCAAATTAATAAGAGGCAGTGAGAAAACCCCCCAAGAGCATATGCATAATACAGGTTTCTACTGAAACCTGGTAAAGTGACTTGTGCTTTGTGGTTCATCCCATGTAACCTGCTTCTCCAGTGCTTATTGTTATGCATTTGTCTAGTTTAGTTGAACTCTTCAGACGCTTGCACCTTTTTTTTTTTTTTTTTCTATATGGACTACTGGATAGATCTTCATTAAAGTGAGGACTGAATAATTGTGCCACAAACAAGCAAGAGAATTTCATCCTATAAGATCTCGTGTTAGGAGATGATGCAGTCCTCCCTATGACATAAGAATATTAAGCTTATTGACAGAGTCTGAGCAAACTGGTATATTCAGTGATCTACAACTGGGTTTATATAATTTTTTTGGTTAAATCGTTCAGGTGCTGTAAGTCTTGAATTTGTCTGAATAATGTTTAACCTTAGAGGCATGGAATATGAAAAGCACTTATAGGTGACAGCAATTAAAATGTCTACTAAAGTTACCACTTGTCTATGGGATGGATACGTTAGCAAGGGTGCAGGTAATTCTTAAATTTGATGTAATGAGGAAAATATGCAAGCATAGCATTCTCAATGGAGCAAAAGGAATAATTGGAAGAGTGGGTTGTCTATGGTTCGAGTTAGAGGATGGGGCATATTGACTGCAGAGAAATGGGCACGTCTCTAATCTGGCATCTGCTTACGCTGAAATTTTGAGCCCCCCTCATATTAGTGAGGTTGGCTGACATACATTTAGTGCTTAAGAATCTGAGAACATCTGATAAGGCATTATGATGGGCAGGTAACTGGCTCTGAGCACCGCAAAAATGGCAGGACTTTCGGGGGTGACCTTGGTATCTACCAGTGATAGAACATAGAGGAATGGAAGAAGGTTTTCTGGACTGATGGATTGTATTTCTCTTACTTCACGTGGATGGACAGGCATATGTTCATCACGTAACTGTATAATTGATGGCACCGACATGAACATGGAGAGGAAATCCCATGTAGGCAGGTGATGTGCCCTCAAGATCTCACTAATCTTTAGGCGGGTTGTAGATGCCCATATAAATGTCAGGACTATATGTTGTTTCACAGTTTGTACATCCTTCATGGCTATGACGTCCCATAATACAAGTGGATGGTTTCTGTGAGGTAGTGTGCTACCAAGAAACAATTGTTAATGAATGGTCTGTGGAGCGTGACAAAGTGCATGGTATTGTCCCATTTCCCCTTCTCTGCCTGATTCATCTTCGGTGGGATGTGCTGGAAAACTAGGACGTTCCACATTGGGGAGGACACACCTCACAACTTGCATGACTTAAATGATCTTCTGCTGTCCTGGTGCCAGATACCGCAGGATAACCTCTGAGGTCTTGTGGAGTCCATTCTTCAACAGGTCAGAGCTATTTATGGGCCTGTACAATATTTTTATGTATGGTTATCCGTGTACTGCCTTGGAGTCTGGTTTGCAGTGATGGACATTCTGGATTCACACCGTAAAGGAGGATATTCTGGTGTATATTCTGTGAACATTGGATTAGCTGTGTGACTACTTGACTTGTCATGCCCCACATGACGCTGGTATAGAAAGTGCTGCCGCCTTGTTAATTGCTCCCACAAGTGCTTTGGCACTGACCTCATTGCTCGCCAGTGCATTATTACTACTTTTGTCAGAGCATCCTTTGTTACAGGACATTTGGGTTAGTTTGTATCAAGTTGCGTATTAGGAGCTTGCGACATGGGCTGCATGTGACTGAAATAGAGCTGAGGTTGGCAGAAAGGCCATCTATATATGTCTCAAGCCTTTGTCATTAGAACGTCTCATGTCTCAAGTCGTCTGTTATTCAGATTTTATTGGCGATCCTACTCTCAGCACTGCTAGGAATGTAAGTGTCAGTATCATACCTAGGCTTTCCTACGAGAATCCTCATCCTGATTTGGCACACATGTGGTGTAAGTAGTTTTTCACTTGTTTTAATGTTGGTGATGGTTTAAGGACTACAGCAGTGTTTTACATAGTACAGTTTTGTAACACAGCCAATCACTTGCACTACTTGGGTAAATCTATATTTGATCAATGAGGAAAAAATAAACAACATTTGATGCCTTGTCTTCATCATTAATAAAGCTTAATACTTGTACAATGCTTGAGCGACATCTAGGATTCCTATAGGCCTTATTTGACCGCCGCGTTCTGTTTTGTGTGCCATGTCCTTCTATCCATGGTAATAGGTGTTGGCATACATAATAGGATGGGAGAATATAGTTTTATCCATATTGGCCCCACATTGATTTTTGTAGTTGCCAGTTATTTGGGCAATGTGGACTACTCTGCCCTTCATAGATCAATAGACACAATGAAGCTGTAAATGAAACAATGACCAATATTGTACTTTTGATAAAACATTACAGGTTTTGTGCCCTTTGCTTGTTTTCCATTCATGCTTCTTTTTAATTTTCTTCTAGCAAGCCTTCTAAGCCAATGCACAAGAGTCTTTCAGACAAAGTATTTCTCCTGAGGCATGTATGTACTGTATTGGAATTTTGAGGTCATGCAAGGTCACTTTGCCTAAAATAGAAGTCTGTTACCTGTTGCTGGCAGCTCTGTGCATCATATAGAATTACAGACTCTTATGCAAATTGTTCTTGGGATTAAATACTTGTGATTTTCAATGTAAAAAAAGTGAAAGATTAGTAATAAAGATGCAATTGCTAGAAAACTGAATAAGTCAAGGGGTTGAACGGGTCATAAAAAGTTTGCTCCTCCCTCCCTTTCCAGAACTTCCTGTGTTTGCTGTAATGGTTCCTGATGATACACAGGGAGTGAGCCATCACTGCTTGAGGAAAGTTACTACTGTCCCCAGTTACTGGCTGACCCAAGGTGTGATGGAATTCTAGATTGTTATATTGTTTATATTCTTTCTTTCCAGTAATTCTCTGTCAACAGCCCCTTAAATTCCATCCACTTGTTAGTTTATATGTTGTTGTATGGCTTCCTTCCACGTTCTGCCTCCATCTTTACTTGGATGCCTCAGTGTAGCAGTGTATGCCACCTGTCTATTGTTACACATGTTCTTGTTTTGTTTCTTTGCATGGGATCAGGTATCTGAAAACATAGCAGCTTGGCTTGCATTGTGTCCAATTTATGGTGCATACACATTACCATGGCGACATAAATAGGAGTTTGTTTTACTTCTGAATTAATAACACACTTTTAAGCAAATGGAGTTCTGCAGAGATCTTATTCATAGATATAAAATTACAGCCCAAGTGTTGCATTTCCTGTCACTAATGGTGTTTGCTTCCTGGCAAGATAAATTTGCATTCCCGTCAGAAGTGCTGCTATAAGCAAAAAACTGTAAGACTGAGTTCACACCTTCATTAGGTGCACAGGTTGAATATCTTGCAGCTTATGAAAGCTATGAAGGTATTTTACCGCCTTTATATTTGTAGCAGAAACTCAGATGGAGTAGTGACTGTGCTATGGATGGGGAAAAGCCATAGTTTAACTCTATTGAAATATATTCGAGCATGAATGAATCCGTGTTGGGAATAATTTTCAGAATTACATTTTTGAAGAGCTTAAGTTTAACATTTTCTTTGGATTTGACATGAGCAAGTCTAACATGTAGCATAAAGGAAGTATATCCTGTCCAATAATATACCTACGAATATATCATTAATCGTATGGCGGCCGTAAATCTATTTCATGCGAATAGAGGATGAAAATGGTGAGAATGAAATAAAACTGCAGTAGTTATATCTGCCCCTGTTGCACCTTGCACATTAATGGATATATGTTGCCTTGTTGGTGCAAAAGATGGTAGGATAATCTGGTATTTTGTAAATGCTGTAAACTAAATCTTCCTGACAATGGAGGTTGTCACGGCTTATTTATATATTTGGCCTTCACTGAGCTTGCCTAGAAAACTCTTCACAGACCTCAATGAGTCGCATCCAGACCATTGCTGACTATAGCGGTGAGGCTGCATATCACTAAATGCTGTTACTTGTGTTCAAGTAAGACGGCAGCGCTCGTGCTCAGTGACAACTGTTTTGCATCGAGCAGACACAAGATGTATAGTCTATTTGTTAAATTTGAAATATAACAATATATTTTGACTGATAAAGATTCTTCTATGGCAGGTTATTTACTTTAGCACATAGCCTTTTGTCTACCTCTATGGTTTGCAAAAAGAAAAACCTTTTGAAGTTTATGAACTCCTCCATTTACCTTGTTGGATAGCTCTGCATCAAAACAAACTATGGTGCCCCCCCCCCCCCCTGTGTTTTGTTTCCCGGCAATGCGCAGCGATACGCAGTCGCGGCTTCTTACAATGTAGGAGACGTGTACAATAACACATGTGCAAGCTTTAAACCTCGCGCAACAAAATGACATCACCGAGGCCGGCGCATCATCCTGAGAGCGGAGAGACTCTCGCATTTGCCCACCGCCAAGGTAATGCCCACCAATAATGCTGACTATATGAGCTTTTGCCCGAGTATATGAACTGTTGGCAGAATACTCAGCATATGAGCTGGTACTTTTAGTACTCCAGCAGTATACTGCATATAACAATGAGAAATGTTAAATGAGAAATACTATAGTCATGAGGCTGGAGTACTACAAGTACCAGCTCATATGCTGAGTATACGAGCTGGCACTTGTACTATGGCCTCATGGCCATAGTACTTCTCATTGAACCCCTTTATTTTGCAGTATATGAGCCACATAATAATCAGCACCATATACTAAAAACAGGGAGAAACTGAGAACTGTTGAGGAAGAGCTTTGTGTGTCTTTCCACCATTCCTGCCAGGATATCCCTTTTGTGTTTATCGTTTATATGTATAATATGACTGTTTTAGTGTCATTTTGTGCTATTTTGGTTGGTGGTGTGCCCCAGGATTTTCTAAGTATAAAAAGTGTGCCGCGGCTCAAAAAAGGTTGAAAATCACTGATTTAGAGTATCATTTTAATCATATAGTCCAATATTTAGTCTTTCTAATATATTATCTATAATTGTCTATGAATAGCAAGTCACGTAACTATCCTATTTTTACATTGAAACATCTTTCAAGTGGAGCTACCAGCAATGAGCCTTGTACCTTTCGTAGTTATAGAGCGCTGACTCAGCCAAATTCTGTCTCTGTCCTCCTGTCTATCTCGTCAGAGGAAGAATGAACAAATGTTAGATTGTGATGTGACTCATAACTTCTGTTATCACAGCACACCATGCACTTTGTACTTTTGCGTTTCTCTTGTCTTTTGCTAGCATGTTCCTGGTTTTGGTGAACTTTTTCTGGGCTGTGGGCTGAATTGGGAATGCTCATGTTTCAGCAGATGGCACCCTGTAATGAAAAAGAACTGAAAAGTGTTTTTTACATGCTGCCAAAAATATCCTTTACAGTAAGACGGTTACTCTTAGAAACTGCTTTGTGGCTTACTGAAGTATGAGTAGTTTCCTGGTGATGGAAATGAAGCTTCATTAGGCTAGGTTCACCTATTGTGTAAATGTTATGCTGCTGAACAAGTCTGGGAATTTTGGTGAACCATAAAGCTGCACTTTATCCTACCTCCTTTTCTGTTTGCAGAATTGACGCATTCAATGACAAAAATATGGTGTGTGAACCTGACTTCTTGAAGATGATTCTTAACAGAAATCTACCTCTTGGGTAGCCATGATTTAAAGGGAACCTGTCAGCAAAAATTGAGGTAATAAACTATTGCCAGTATGTTGGCAAGAAGCTGAACACCTTCCAGATCCTGTTTCTTCCATGCCCCAGTGATGTGGTCTCATCCAGATAATCAACGTTGTGAGATGTAATTGTATGTATAAAATCAAGAATGCACAGATTTTCGGACCTCATAATGCCCCCTCTGCTGATGATGGTGATGACCCTGGGCGTAAGGGCAAATAGAGCAAGGGAGGCATTCTATGGCAATGAGAGCTTGACTTCAGTGCTAAAGTCTCCGGCTCCTTGACTTTATAGATCCAATTTACATTTCCTTACAAAGTTTATTTTTCATATGATGGACCACACTGGACCACAAAAGAATTGTGATCTTAAAGGTATTAATCTGCTTGACAAAATAACAGTAGGGCTTTATTAACTCAATTTCTTCTGACAGATTTCCTTTACACTAAATATTCTTACAGGGGCTTTTCTTCTTAACATCTCTTATTAGGCTTTAAATGCCTGTATCGAGAGATAAAAAAGCCTTTTCCAGAAATGCTAATTGGTGCCCGGCGCTTCTTCCTCTTTATTATGCAGGGCTACTGCGCACCATCAGAACCATCCGTCCACCCACTCACTCCTCCCACCCCTCTGCCTGAGAGCCGGGGATGTCACTCGGTACGACTTGCACATGCATAGTCCTCATCCCTGTTAAGCGTTCTGCACGAGACTTCGAGGGCCCAGTGACATCCTACTACTAGATTACCATGCATTTAGTATGCAAAATGGAGCAGATGCCTGGAAAACCTTTTACTGTTCCTGTACAAAATGAATTGCGTGGAGTTAAGAACTTCCCTCTAATCCCAACTCATTGCCAATCCCTGGTAATGTAGAAAAGCCTTACAGGAGTGAAGGGGAAGGAGTTAACACCATATTCAGTGATCTTGTGGAGTCTCAGAGGAGAAGGCATTAACACTTTGCAAATGAACAGTATCAGCTAGACAGATGGTAACAAATGCATACTTCTGCCAGCAGCAAACACCATTTGAGTCATCCTCACACATACTAGTAGAGCAGATGGAGTTGCTCAGTAGAAAATAAGTTCACTTTACCAAATCTTTCCTTTAGGAGTGTAACTTAAGAACCCAGCAGTGCTTCTGTACAGACTGTGATGAAGTGTGCATTTACAAGTAATGGCTCATATGTTCAGCACACTTAGTGGATGCACTTCTCTTGTTGTGGTACGAGCCCATACAATGCTTTGGGCTCTAGATCAAGGATCATACCCGGCTGAATCTGTAGTGGCCAGAAGCTGCAACTTTAGCTGTGACTCCCATTGCAGAAAATTGGATAACTGGTCATGAAGGTGAGCAGAAGCTTCATCTATTCATAGTGATGACAGTGATGATCGGTTTCCTGTTTAAGGTTAATTTGCATAAACTAATCTAATAATATAAGAAAGGTCATTACTTGTTACAAACGTGGCTCCAGTTTCGGCTTTGTAGTGAAGATGGACGTATTTGATCTCCTCATGTGCTTATATTAATCAATATTTTGAGATATTCAGAGTAACTGAGGAGAGATTCCTCATTTGTGGGGATGCAACAGGACAGCCAGTTGGGTGGGATGCTTGTACATTGATATTGTGCAGTTGCTGTTAGACTATGCAGGGACACATGGGAATAGTAACACCTAGTTTATTTAGAGCAATCACACACAACAGTGTTCAGTCTGAGAAATGCAGGCTGTGTGTCAGCTGTGGCATGGACTACGATCTCTGCCTCCAGGTATACTACTACCCTTAATTTGATAGTCTGGCTCCCTGATCCGAGCAATAAATCTAGCACACAAAGTATGTTCCTCGTATTCCTAAAATAAAATGGGGACAAATTTCCATTCCATGATCATGAAGGGAATTGAAAAAAAAAATGCAGTGTGGAAACGTAGCGTTAAAGGGGTTGTCTGCTTTCAGCAAATAATTGATATTGTTTGAGTAATGAAAAGTTATAAAATTTTCCAATAAACTTCCTGTATCAAATTCTTAAAGTAAATTTACCATCAGAAGTAGAGCTGATAGTAGATTCCTCCTGCCTGCCTCTGCCCTAATCTGTCATTTAATAATCCTGGAACCTAACATAACTTGTTAAAAACTTTATTTGAGTAAAATGTAAATTAACTGTAGAGGCTACCAGAGCGTGTACTCCACGCCCCAGTAGCCTCTGCCGTTATTTTACATGGTACTAAAATAAAGCTTTTAACAAGTTGGGTTAGGTTCCAGGATTATTAAATGACAGATTAGGGAAGAAGATCTATTTCTGATAGTAGATTCATCATGGTAGGTTTCCTTTAAGTTTTCTAGATCTTCTTTCCTTCATTTGACAGGAAGCTTCTATGTTTACTTCCTGTGGCTAAACACTGGTTCATGGTCATGTGATGTCACACATCTCTGACGACTCTGATACAAACAAGCTGTGCACCTTTGTAACATCAAATGACCATGGACCAATTTCTATTCACAGGTAGTAAGCGGCACTGCTTCCTATAAAATGACAGCAAGCAGAAAACAGTGAGAAATTGATACAGAAATTATATTAGGAAAATTACTATATATATATATATATATATATATATATATATATATATATATATATATATTTTCACAACTATGAATATTCACTTTCTGTGATTGGACTCTGTTTTCTTCTGCTCCTGCCCTAGCCACGGGAACATAATGCGGTCTCTGGGTGAATGCACGCGATGCATGGAGGAGCAGAGCCTGCGCTGCTGTCTGCTCTACATGCTCGGCAGTCATGTGACCCCCAGGTCTAAAGAAGTCTAATTAGACCCAGTACACCTCTGATCAGCAGCACCAGTGACAGGTGGTGGCTTTACATATACTGTAAAGTAAAAACACACACAAACTCAAAATATTCATAAAAATTTCCCCCACATAATAAAAAATCCGCTACACTGCAAAAAGCATTGTCATGGCGCCCCGTTTGCCCGAGACTATATGTATGTATGTATGTATATATCTCAAAACTACCGAAACAAAATAGGGAATTCATAAATGTTCATTTTGAGTTAATTTGAAAATTTATTGCAAAATGTACTGTAAGTTACAAAAGACTTTTTTTCTATTTAACCCAAAATGAAAATAAAAATGGGAAAAAAAAAGTTTAAATTTTTTTTTACCTTTTTTAACTGGCTCTATGTATCCCGAAGAAAACAATGCCAAAAATTTTAAAATTGTGCACACACACACAAAAAAAAGTTAAGAAAATTTGCTAAAAATGCCCGGTCACTAAAACCCTTTCAGGCCGCGTCACTAAGAGTTTAAACATTGCAACCACGAAAAGGAACCATTTAGGGATAAGGGCAATATATTTTAATCATAGTTTTAATGAAGTATTTAATTTGGGTGGTTTAATCTGAATGGCAAGTTCTCTTTTAAAACAAAGTACAGTATCATTCATCTGTTTTCTCAGAGCATGAGAAAGATTAGTTATACTGCTGTTCCTCATTTATTGATGGGTAACATAGATACTCTTGTCAAGCCTGGAGGAAGATCCACAATATTAGGGAAAAACCCCTTTAATATTCTAGGTTTCATCACTTCTTTATTCAATATGTGTACACATAATAAAATGTGTTACTCTCTGGTGCCGGGTGCTTCCTGTTTTAGGGTGACATTGCAGTCACAGACAGGGCCTTGTGTTGTGCATGCTTACAATGGCAGCACAATGGCCCCAGGGAGCAATTTATGTGACGTGAGGGACGTGTCGCCTCTGACTGCGATCTGTAATCAATTAGAAGGCGGCAGGAGCGCCACATTATTATGCAGGGTCATACGCACTGTATGGATTTAGTCCTAAACCAAGTCTTTGAGCTATTTCAGAACATTTCTCATAATGGTTGAAATTAGATTGTGTTGTAATAAAGATCCATGGGTTAAATACTATTTTACGTGAAGAATACCTGCATTCTGTTTTCATATACAGTCTTTAAAGGGAATCTACCATCAAAATCAAGCCTGTATAAGCTAGGGGCACTTACTCATAGATCCAGGCACAGGGACTATGTTCTTATTTGTTACTCATGGCTGCCTTCCTTCCAAAGTCTACTTCAAAATTATGCTAAAGAGCCTGAGGGGCTACCCTAGCCCTTCTGTGCTCTGGCTTTACAGATTGTTACAAGGTCTCGCCCTGCTCCTGGCTGATGTAATTTCACTGCAGCAGAGGAAGTTTCAGTATATGGTTGGAGGAGGGATGTTCCTGTGTAACAGCTTCCAGAAGAGGGCTTCTGGTAACACCCAGAGCCCTTCTGACTTAGGCCCCTTCTCCACTGGCGTTTTTCACGCGCGAGTTCTGCGCGTGCATTTGACGCTCAGAACTCGCATTGCACTCTGTCCCATTGTATTCAATGGGTCTTTCTCCATTAGCGTGGTTTTTAACGCGCGTGCTTGCGTTCGTTTGCACGCGCGTCAAAATCGCAGCATGCTCTATTTTTGCGGGTCACGCGCGTTTTTCACGCCCCATTCAAGTCTATGGAGATGCATCAAGAACGCATTGCACTCGCAATCATTGCAAGTGCAATGCGAGTGCAATGCATTTTAAACGTAAGGGTTGCTAGGTGACCAGAATAACATTATTTCCCCTGCTCGCGATCGAGCATTTAAATAAAAAAACACAATGAAGAACAGTGAAGAATAGAATAAAATCATTGTACACAGTGAACACAGTGACCACAGGATCATTTAAGATAAAAACACAGTGCAGAACACAGTGCAGAATAGATTACAGATGTTCGGCACATCTGCTTACTTGTCGGGAGATACGCGCGGAACGGTGCGAACAAAATAGCATGTGAAGAACAATATATATGTGTGAAGAACACATTGCAGATGTATTTAAACATCTGCAATGTGTTCTTCACACACATATATATTGTTCTTCACATGCTATTTTGTTCGCGCCGTTCCGCGCGTATCTCCCGACAAGTAAGCAGATGTGCCGAACATCTGTAATCTATTCTGCACTGTGTTTTTATCTTAAATGATCCTGTGGTCACTGTGTACAATGATTTTATTCTATTCTTCACTGTTCTTCACATCTGCTAAATTGTCGGGAGATAATATACGCGCGGAACAGTGAAGAATAGATCGCAGATGTTTGCAAATTATCAGAAGACATTATTTTTCAATTAAATAACACATTTTAATCCCAAACCATGGTCCCTTTGAAAACTGCTCGAGTCTCCCATTGAAACGCGCGTCAAAAATGCGCCGAAAACGCAAAAACAACGCTAACAACACGCGCGTGAAAAACGCAAAAACGCAAATTACTCCAAGGAAAAATGGAACAAAAACGCAGCCAAAACGTCAGTTTTTCACGCATTGCACCCTGACGTGAAACGCAACGCTAGTGTGCAAGAGGCCTTATTTAGCAAAAGTTGATTTTAAAAGGAAGGAGGCCATGGATGACAAATGTAAGAAGATTTCTACAGTCTGTGCCTGGATCTATGAGTTGGTGTCCCTGGTTAATCATGCTAGATTTTTGGACAGATAATGTGGATATCAGTCAGGTCAATAGGCCATTTATAAACAAGTTAATTTTTTTTTTCTAAAAGAATTAGCCTGGAAAATTTGCTTAAAAAAAAAAAAATTCTGCCTTTGGTCAGCACATCTGTGCCTTATCTGTAGAAGCAGCAACCAGAATATAGGTTGGGGTCGGATTTACTTCTGATCAGTATTTTCCTTTCAGCATTGGAAAGCCAAATCAACGAGTGGAACATAGACCTGGAAAAGCTGCAAATCTTTCAGTTGTAGTTTAGCTTGGTTTGGGTTCCATTCAGAATATGGTTTTCTGAATGGATCCTAATACCTTACAGGTTTTTTTATGTACTCTCCAGCACTGTTCTTGCACCACTGTGCTCTTTGGAGCTCTTTGGTGGCTATGCACAAGCAGAAAATTTTGGAGTCCTACTCATTAGTGTATGAATCAAACAGCATTTTTGTCACCTCATATTAAAAAGCACTATCCATGCAACCGCAGGGCCTGAGATCTTTTTGAGTGTTTTAGTCATGGGTTTGCATCAGTTACTGTGCGCTAAAACCATGTGTGGCGGTTCCACAGAGAAGATGTGTAATGGAAAAGTACATGCTAGGGGTTGTCTATTACTAGTTTTGGGGCACAATTGTTGATGCACCACTGACTTAGGCTGCATTCACACGGACATGTATTTCTCCAGTCCTGTATCTACAGGCTGTATTTCTGTATAAATACGTGACGTTTTTCATCCGTATGCAGCACGTATTTAACCCGTATTTTATACATGCCCATAGACTTTAAGGGCATACAGAACTGAAATACGGGAGAAAATAGGACATGCTCTATATTTTTATACGGCCAGTATACGGTATGTACACTCCAGTGTCAAAAACGGCAATATAAATGGTTGAACGTATTGTCCATTGAAATGAATGTGGCCGTATGTAACCCGTAAAAAAACGGTATGTATACGGCCGTTTTTATACGTCCGTGTGAATGTAGCCTGAGGCTATATTCACACTGCCGTTGCCCACCCGTACCATACCGTAGCGGGCAACGGCAGTGTACGGGGAGAGGAGGAGGAGGAGGTGAGCGCAGCTCACCCCTGCCCCTCTCCATAGCAACCTATGGCGCACGGCGGCGTATTACAGGAAAAGATAGGACAGGTCCTATCTTTTTCCCGGGTACGGAACGGTACGGTGCCACACGTGTGTCCGGCACCGTACCGCTCCCGTAGGGTGCCGTGCGCCCATAGAAGTGTATGGGGAACGTATATCGGCCGTATATACGTCGGCCGTATATACGTCCCCCATACGTTAGTGTGAATGTAGCCTTAAGGTGATGTACTAGGTCTTCATGTGTCTGCGTTAGCATTTTTCCCACACAGATAATACAGACTAAGGCAGCGATGGCGAACCTTTTACAGACAGAGTGCCCAAATTACAACAAAATCCACTTATTTACTGTGCAGTGCCAGCATGGAATTTTATACAATAACTTATTGCTACATGTTCTTCCACATCTTTCAATTGTATAGGTCCCCTAAAGCCACCAATACAGTTGACAGAAGGAAAGCAAATTCAAACTATAACTGTAGCTTCTCTCCAGGGCCTCTCTGTACAGGATGAATGGTAGGTCCAGCAGGAGAACCTCTAAAGATAATGTAGTTTTGTCAAAACCTTCTCACTTTTCCCGCAGTTCCAAACAGCCAATAAAGTTTCACTTTAAAATAGCTCTGAGAGCAGCATCTCTTAAGATGCCTGGGACTGCAGGAAGATTCGGTGTTTGGTGAACTCTGTCCTTGGACGATGGCCTGAGTGCCTGCAGAAAGGGCTCTGAGTGCCACTTCTGCCACCCGTGCCATAGGTTTGCCACCACTGGACTAAGGGCTCATTCACACGAATGAGGCCACATATTGGTTCCCATTGGTCCCCTATGACGCCAATGTCACTGTGCGCTGAACAGTCATTGTTTCATTGCACTATGATCACACATGACAATATATAGGACATGTCCCAATGTTACAGCGCCGGCCCTACGCTGTTCTATGGAGGGGTGAACTGCGCTCATCCCTCTCCAGCAGACTGACATGTGCTCCTGATTGTGTGCATGTACCCCAAATTAATTGCCACTTTAAATGTAATGTGGAGCTTTCTTGTGAACAAAGCACACCCTAGTACATGTGTAAGGCATTGTCTCCATTCTTATATCTCCCTTTATCTGCTGTCAGGAGACTCTCGTACACATTAGTCAGACTGCTAAACCAGACATTGCCGGATTTGGCCAATAAACTTGTAAAGTATATGGCTAGCTTAAAGGAAGACTTGTGCTGTGCTCCCGAGTCATGGATGTGTTTTTAGTGATGGTTTGATACCTGCTTTTCTTGCTGCTTCTGACAAATTTAACAATTTACAGATCTAGTTGGTCCTAATTTTCAGTGGGGGGTTCCATTAACTTAACAAGGTTGTCAGTACCCTTATACATTTGATAAGGAATTGTGTTGTGCCCCACAAACATGGTTTTTCAACTTTCTTCTATTCATGTTCGCACAGAGGTTTTTTTATCATTTTTCTTCTTGTGACCTGCTCCTTTGAGCAGGTGATCGGTATCATCTTTAAATTGAATGGTCATTGTTTGTTAATTCTAAAGTGGTTTGTTAAGATAAACTTCACAGCCCCCATTATCATCTTGTGGTTACTCAAACTGGTTCATCAAGTCAAGCAGAAACATTGACTTATCAGAGACTACCCTGTTAGCAACCCACAGATGATTTGTGAGCTTTTTAACTTTTACAGCCATTAGACACTGCACTGTCCTCTCAGCAGAAAAACTCAACTTTATCTCCTCCCCATGTCTCCTCTCAGCAGGTCATGTGACCAGGGTGATGTAAATTCCTTTACCCAGTTATATTTGTAACATCTACCCCCTTGTATGTATCTGATCACAAAAAAACAAAAAAAAAATTACAGCATGCCTTTATGTAGTCTGCTGTGATTTCATGTGATCATATACATACATGGGTTTTACTTTACAAATGTAACAGGACATTGCATGACATCACCCTCGTCCCATGACATGAAGTGCACAATTGTAAAACAGAGGTTGGTCTAAATGTTCCACTTAGCAGCGTGTCCTAGCAGAGACCTGTCAATTGGGAACTAGGAGTCCGGGCAGTGCAAGTAACTACTTAATATGTACTCAATATTCATTGAAGCCACATCTGGTGAGTTGCCTATAAGTCTCCTTTTTTTAAATTTTTTTTTTTTTTAAACATTGCAGCCATGGACAGGAACCATTTAGGCATACAGGCAATGCTTTTTAATCATAGGACAAATTGTACTTCTGGTGGAACAATTTAATTTTCTGCGGAATCTACTGCGGTGGAAATTACAATTCAAAAATATCTTTGCATGAACAGTTACTAAACAATTTTTATTTTCTTTTTGCATCAGCGGACATTTTCAGAGATACATTTTTTTTTTTATTTAATACAAATTTTTTCACCATGCAGAATAATTTTTATATTTAAAAATTTTTTGTGGTGGTTTATGACAGCATTCAATTGATTATGCTGTATATGAGGTCTAAGGAGCTCACAGTTGTCATGGCAACCGATCAATTTTAGGTGCTATGGAAAAGTTTGACCATGGCACCTAAGAGGTTAACTATAACGATCGGTACCAGCAGTTAACAGCAGGTGTCTGCTTTATAATGCAGCATACACAAGCCCTGTGTGAAAAGGATTCAGCCAGAGATCCCTCTCCCTACATACAAGTATATAATCTGGTTAGAGTATAGCTATAGTTGTTACCATATTATGTCCTCCTTGTATGTACCATTTTCCAGCTCCTCATACAGGTGAATCTTGGTGACGCAGCTGTCATAGTTACTTTCCAAGCCCCTGAGACTGTGACTTATAAAGAGATGCCATTAGGGACGTGGTTGAACAATGTTTTTCAGAGTAATGAAATGCACTGCATATACTGTGTACCTTTTGCTTTATTTGGTCCGTGCCTTACAATCCTTCTTACTTGTATAGTGAGGGATATACTCATTTTCTAATAACATCAGGATTCTGGCTTCATACCTGTCGTCTAAGCACTATTTGGCCAAAGATGTCAAGTATGGTTGCTGCAGAAAGACTGTTCTCGCCCTATATCCAATGTAGTCACCACTACAGAAACCATATCAATGTAAGGCGTCACACACAGGGCTGTGTTTCCATCCTAAGTCATGACCTCTAGACATGGTTGTATCCATGATGCCTCAAGCTGCCCCCTTCCTGGACATTTGATCAACCTTGGCATTCACTACTGTTAATATCTCCATTGAATTTGGTGCATTTGCTACCAGGTTTTTCGCTTCAAATATACCAAACTATGTGTTGTGACACCACTTTTTATGTAGCACCTTGTTTAAAGAACAAATAATACGAAGGCAGAATACTTCACAACGTTTATTCATAAACCTATGCATCAAATGTCAACTGGGACCTAAAGACTTCTACAGATATTGTGTGACAGCCCTGTAAAGATGCACTGAATGTATGACAGGTCTGATTGTACATTGTCCATACATAATGGTGAGGAAATCTGCCTCCTCAGCATTCAGACTATAGAAGCCTTTAGGACTCCTAGAGCATTCATTACCCTGCGTCATTTTGTACAGGAACGTCTTGCCTCCAGGCTGAAGTATGTACTGCACCTATGCAGACTATGCTGTCCCTGGCAAGAATAATTTGTTTTTCAATCTTACTGTACAAGCTGTTGCTATTGTTGCATTAAACTTTGTTTTGGGTGGAGTTGGTTATTCATTTGTACATTTTCCATTGCACACTTCAGTCTTTTTCCACCCTGTATTAAGCAACTTTGCTCTTATCAAGGACTGCACTTACTGTAGCTTAAAGAAGGCAAGAGGGTTGCAAAATGGAAATATTGTCCGCTACCTATTGATGTATGGTACAACTCCTAGTCTAGACAGTACTCTGTGAGCAGTTGTTCTGCTTGTAGATATCCAGCTACAGGATGCTGAGTGACATAGAAAATGGATCTCCATATCACATGACCTACGATGAATACCCCTCCAGCCTCCGGCAGCCGTGGCGGTGTACAATGCTATGGCAGAATTACGCCACAACCTGTGCACTTTGTCAAAGTTTGCTGGCTATTGCAAGTACGGTAATGGCCGCGTGCCATCTTCACCCCTATTGGCGTGGAGGTGGCATAAATGGGGAAATAATCCCAACTACTGGCTTGCCAGTAAGTTCAATTAATTCAGGGATTGTATGCTCGTGTGTGTGTGTGAATTTGGTGCATTTGCTACCAGGTTTTTCGCTTCAAATAGACCAAACTATATATATATATGTGTATATATGTGTGTATATATGTGTATATATATATATGTGTATGTATGTATATGTATATATGTATATATGTGTGTGTGTGTATATATATATATATATATATATATACATACATACATACATACATACATACATACATACATACATACATACACATACGTATGTGTATATATATATATGTGTGTGTGTGTTATAGTACACTAGACTAAACGTGAATCCTCCTTCCACTAGTGCCACCGCAATCTAATTGATGTATTCCTTGATGTAGTGGGCCCCCACACATTGACTATCAATGGATTTATGGTACTTGACCGTTACTTTATTGGAAACTGAGACATTTCTGGTCGGTGTTAGGGAGATATTTTCTTTTTTTCTTTCTTTACATGGAATCATTATCTGTGCCGATCTATTGGGACGGGTTAGTCTTAATTTTTGCTATGTTCTGTAGCGTCACACTACATGGGTTTGTAAGGCCTGAGATGAACTAATTAGATTAAGCAAGAAGCTTTCCTTAGATAATCATTTAGGGAGCCATTTCTTATGCCGGAGCTCACTGCTGATAATGTGCAGTTGAAGGTCAAATGCTTAGCAGAGAATAGCAGCAGCAGCGGCTTAATCTCGGACAGGCAATGGTTTAAAATTACTTAACCATTGGCTTTTGAAATATCCATGTAAATCGCAGTTATTTTCTCATGTCCCGTTCTCACTATGCAGTGTACATGGTATTGCCAGGGCTTTCTTGTGTACAATACACCATAGTGTCTTCATTCATTGCTTGCTGCTGTTTGTCATTTGTATCCCAAAATAGTTGCACTTAAATTAGACACATTTGGAACAGTTTGTCACTAAAGGCTGACAAACTTAATGAATTGAGTCTAAGATGTGCTGGATACACTTAACATAGCAGTATATCGATGTGAAGATCTTTATAGAATAATCCCAGTAAAGTATAACCTGGTTTAAAAAAAAAAAAAAAACTTTAAGTAGCCTAGCCTTAAACCAGACCTGTCACCATAATTTAATTCCCTAAACCAACAATGCCTGCTGATAAAAGGTTACAAGTTCTCCGCCATATTACTTAAAATTTACTTCCAGTGAGGCACAGTACCCTAATTACGAATATTTTTTTCTGATGTGCAAATTGGCATACTTGAGTCTCTTAACCTGGGCATGACTGGTTTCTCTCAGGCTGTCAGTGAACCACGCCCCCTTATTTTGACTGACAGCTCTGTCTCTACAAATCTCCAGCACTGCCCTATCTCTTTGTTCCTGAATGACAGGTCTCACTGCTACGAAATGCTGCTGTACGGACCTTGTATTTTTGAACCATCTTCCAATATTCAACTACAGATTTATAAAGTTCTGATTACTTTTAGGAAATATTGTCAATTTTTTACACAGTGCCTTGTTACATTAATGTGACCCAGGTGATATGATTGAAGGTCCTTTTCCCCCTAAGATTTGCTATATCTACCCCATGTATGTATCTGACCACAAGAAATCACAGCATCTCTCCTTGGACGTCTACTTCACCTCATCCTCAATAGAGGCATGCTGTGTTTTTATGTGAGAAGATGCATACATGGTGTAGAAATGACAAATTTTAGGGGGAAAGGATCTCAGATGACATCACCCTGGTCACATGACATTAAGTGCTGAATAATGAGGAGCAGCAGATCGGAGGGGCCTGTAGAGCAGGTCACGCCCCCTGATTCCAGCTAATTTAACATAAATTTGATATTTAGGGGGGAATATAAGGGAACCCTTTGTTTTTAGCTAAAAGAAGGATATCTGTTGGTTAATAAAGCTCAATGGGAACCTGTCACTAGCTGTATTTGTAAAAATGTGGTTATAGGTTCCCTTGGAGTATAAGATCACGAACCAACCAATTTTTCTTCTTTCTGGTCTGGCTCTTCTGTCACCATTTTCAGGTATAGTGCTGGCAGCACATGACTTCTGCAGCCTGTCCCTGGTCTTACCGTTGTTTGGCAGAGGCCAGTTTTGGGCTGCAATGGATGCGTTTTATTCAGCAATATAATGTTCCATTTACTATTCCTCCAAATTATTTATGAATAAATTGACAACTGGATCTTGTTGTCAAAGGGGCTGCTGTTGTCATTGTTCAGTGCTACCACTAGACATGCGTTTCTTGTAGTATGAGTGGAGATCAGTAGCAGGACAGTTGTATTTAGAAGTACATTGTGTCTCATAAATATTCATTATTAACGCAACAAATACATTAAAAAAGAAACATGCATCGGCAAAAATAAGTGATCAAAAGTGAGGATTAAGAGAAACTTAATTTCAGGCCTTAGGGTGCCAACTAGAATATTTTGGGCACAAGAATCCTATTGTACTGTTTTTAGTCTATATTGCTCTTCTGTTGAAGACATGAATCTAATAAACACATCTGCATTTGACATTATATATTGGGGTTAATATATCAGTTTGTTGCTTTGTATGTACCAGTTTGTATAGAAAATGATGCTTTTTATCATATGACCATGAAGAATAGCACCTTTTGCTGTGGGTTTTGCTATAGTTATACTGCAGCATTTTCTCCTCAACGAAGACCTCATTCGGGCAGTCCATAGAATATATATATTTTTTCCCTTTGCTCTAGATTTTTTTGCAGTTGGAATGTGTTGCCTAGAGAAGTACAGTGGCAATTGTGCAGACAAATGTGGTAGAAATGTGCATGAAACACATGTTGATCTTCACGCAGTAATATGAAAACCGTTTAAAGGGAACCTGTCACTAGCTTTTGCAACCAGTGACCCATAGCAGCCTTGTAACCTAATGGCAATCTATTTCTGACTCAAAAGTCAGTGCTACGGATTCCCAGAAAAGAGACTTTATAATCTTACCTCAGATACAGCGAGTTGGATGGGGTGTATACAACGTCGCTCTCATCCTCACTCCTACGCCTCCCTTCCAGCGACGTCATCTGTCTGGCCAGAGGATTTTCAGCACCTGCGCTCTGGTCGTTGTTTACTCGCATTCACTACTTAGCAACACTAAGGTACATAGCGTAGTTGTACGTGTGCAGTTAGCTGGCGGAGTTCGCAAAACAAATCCGCCATTCAACAAGCAAATGCAAGGTTATAAAGTCTTTTCTGGGGAACAGTAGCACTGTCTTTGGTCACTAGCTGCAGTAGTGAAAAAGATGGTGTCAGGTTCCCTTTAATCTTTTCAAAAACAGTTAGTAGAAGCAGAAATGTGCAGTTTTAATGCATTGAATTTTGAAAGGAAGGGTCTACTATATAGGTTGTACACATAATCTTTTTAGGTAGCATTGCACACAAGGCCGCTTTTAAAGATCACTTTTTATTCATTTTCTTATTCAACCAACCATTTAAGTACAGAAAATACAAGTAGTTTAGCGTTTAGTGTCTAACGCTGCAGTGCAAACTAATGTGTGTCCGTGGTAATCGAGAAAACATTATTATTTGGATATTGCTGTTACTCCACCCCCTGCTGCTTACAAACGTAGCAAGTGTATCTTATGGAGCAATACATGTCATGGATCTATATGATCAGAGTATTACATGGTTGGTTTGTTTGTTACCATGGAGACACAGGTCTGTAGATACAAAAAGAGCATTTTTTTTTTTTTGCCTTTTTATATGCATTGGAACAATCAATGTTCATGACTTGTGAAATAAAAGAAAAGTAAATGATTCTCTGCTTTGGTCATGATGGGGTTATATGTAGGTCTAGTAAACCAGACCTGTGTTTGGAAGTGTGTAGCCGCGTAATCTCCAGTGCCTTGGGTATGGAATATTCTAGTCTAGCCCTGGTGTTTGTGGCAGAAAAGAAGCCACTGATGTTTTGTGATTGTGGAGCCTGGTAATATGACTGGGAACATTCCGCTTGTACAGAGATAAATAGATTCTTAATCAAAGTCTTACTGAAGACATGGACTGTAAAGCACTTAGTGTCTGTGATGACCTTGTCTCTTCCTATAAACACCCGCAGTACAGACATTTTCTCTGTGGAAGGCTTGTTGTATTGAGTGTAACCTGTCTCCTCTCTTTCATAGTGAATTCTGGATCCAGTTATATGAAATGAAGAAGTTTACCATGGAACAGTATTCAAGACACCTTTGTGAAAGTCCCCTTTACGGTTTTCTTTGAAGATCCCTTTAACATGAATTTGGCGTAGATTCATCACCCGGGATTGTCTCATCTGTTTGGCAGAAGACCCTAGCACTGCACTGCTGGATTTCCTGAACCCATCGAGACATTTGATTAATCCAAGGGATTGTCTGTGGCAAAAATGGCAAACAATTCAGTTGCATATAGTGGAGTAAAAAACTCCATAAATGAAGCAAATCATGGTGGTGACTTTGGGATCACGCTGGAAGAGCTTAGGGCTCTTATGGAATTGCGATCAATGGATGCATTACAGAAAATACAAGATTGTTATGGAGACGTCTATGGTATTTGTAGTAGGTTGAAAACCTCACCGCATGAAGGTAATGATCGGTTTCTTGTCATTTGTACTCGCTATAAGTTGTTCACGATTCAGTACCTGATTTCTGGTATAATAGTGGTAAATGGGAACTGCCGCAGACGTGTTCTGGCTTACAGTTTTGATTCGGGCCCAGTTCACATCTCAGTTAGTTTCTCACCTATTTGTATCAGTTATTGTGAACCAGAGCCAGAAGTGGTGTAGCACACAGAATAGGTGAGTCTTTCCATTATCGCTTAAGGTGTGTTCAGCTGCTTCTAGTTTTGGCTCACAATAAATGAGGCACGTAAGTGAATAGAGATGAGAACTGGACCTTCCCTCTCGTCTAGTTTAGGCTACATTCACACTGCCCTATGGGGACGTATATGTACACTGCTTATATACGTCCCCCATAGGCGGCAATGGGCGCACAGCACCGTGTGGAAGTGTTATGGTGCCACACACATACGTGCCCCATGTTTCTCTATGGAGAGGGTGGGGATGAGTAGCACCGCTCCTCTCCCCGGCACCGACGTGTGTCCGTCGTGCGTCCGTCGTGCCGTGCACACATTAGTGTGAATGTAGCCTTATAGAGAGGCTTCCCTTACAGGGTACCATATTTCTTGATCGCGATAGTAAGGAGGGTTGTCTTTATAGGAGAACCATTTTTGACCTCTTATTGTGCCCTGTGGTTCACAGCAGTCTACCACGGATCTAAGTTTCTCACTTTATAATGATGTGTATAAGTAAAAAAACAAACACCCACTTTTACTTTTTTTTTTGTGTGTGATCTGGGTGTGTTAAGTCCCATTACTGCATTGATGAGGTTCCATGTTTATTCACACCTGCTTTAAGGAGAACGGAAACTAAAAACTGAGCATGTACTGACTAACCGAGCTCCAGTCACATGACCCTCTATCAGCGCCATGATCTGCAGCAGTGAAGGAACGTGAAGAGACTGCAGCTCTTGGCCCTGACAGAGGGAGGCGAGAGAACTGTTGTGCAAATTTTTATGCGGGAGTGTGGGGTTTTGTTTGTATTTGTTTGTTTTTTTTTTGTTAAAGGTATAAAACTGCATCCGAGACTAAAGCTCTTTTATAAAATGTAAATGAGTGATAAATAATGTGCACAAACCAGTGAAAGGCTTTGATGGTGCAGTAGTTTGTCTTGGATCACCCCTATGATTGTATCTGGCCATGCACCTGACTGGGTTAATGTACACGTGTATATACATATATAGCAGGCCTTACTTGTCCTCCCTGTTCTCACATTTTTCTCCCAGGCTACTGACTAATAGAAATTTCCAGCCTTTATTGTCCTAAGGACCATTTAGGTTTAACATTAATCGCTGTATGTGTACGGATTTCCTTTAAGACTAGCAGTATAGAAGTCTTGTACGTTATAGTCCTGTATTGTTTTCTATCTACAATCAAGGAAGCAATTTTTAACAATCTTTGTGCAGTCTTGAGCCTTTTGAAAGACGTAGCGTCTACATTCCTGGTCGCGTTTTACCAAGAGGAAGAACGTGCCGGCATGTCCCATTCACCGGAGCGCCGCATGGACAGGAAGAAATGCCATTGGAGCAGTTAGTTGCCATAGAAACTGACCAGTCATTGAAAAACTATCTTTAGATTCTGCGTTACTAAGACGGCTCCTGATTTTAGTGATGTGTTGAATTTCCTCTGCATACATTTACATATCTACTACATGTGGTTGAACATTATTCCCGGTGCCAGGCAACCTCTAAACCATGAGAGATGGAGTGCTATTCATTAACCACTTCTTCATCCTCACGCTGTACATGGAGTCTCCCTTATCTCGCTTTTCACTACATTTAAGTACAATTTATCGTTCCATGTTAGCTCAATTTAGTTTTCCATGTCGGCTATTATTTCAGCCTGAAGAGAGGCTGACTGTTCTGTACTAGAAATTCAGCAGGAGGAATACTTTCTCATGCGACTCAAACTACTAGCTCTCCATTTTTTTTTTTTTTAAAGGGTTATATAAGAATCCTCCTAGACTCTCTGTGCACCTCTGGTTTAGCACTTTGTAGGGGAGATGCCAGTGCTGTAGACCTCCCATTATACTGGCATGCTTCTCCCTACAGCTGGCCTTGTGTGATTGCCAGGTATTTATTGTGGCCACCTCAGCTGGACAGATGGCAACTTCAAAAATGCCCTAATATTCTTGTAGACAAAATAATCTCCTAAATTTGCCTATTCATTCGTTTGTAGAAATGAAAAGTTTAGAGGTCACATCAATGTCAGATTCATAACATGTTTGGGTTACATTCAGGAGTCATATTTTTTTTTTTTTTTTTTTTTGATGCGTTCAGCATATATGCCAGGAAAGATCCATGCACTGAACGTGTCCATGTACTGGCAGATGGAGGGCTCCTCTTTGCCTCTGTGCTGGATACTAAAACGTAGCAAGCTGCCACTTCCATCCTGCTGCGCTGTGATGCTTAGCGGAGCGCATTGTAGCCTATGTGAGATGCATGAACATATTGCATCCCTCCGCTAAGCATATGCATAGGCAGGTCCCCAGAGATGTCGCTGTCCATGTAAGAACACTGCAAAAATGCCTGAACATGTTTACTCCGCTCACTTTCAGCGACTGGATTACTTATCCCTCTGAATGTGCATACAGTGTGATATGTCCTACCCTCCCCCGTTCTAATGATTGATGGGGTTGTCAAGCTTTTTAAAAATTAGCTATATATTCACCTTGGAGGGGGCTGTAAAAACAAAAAAAAGTCGGGGCCATGCTCCTGTTTGTTCTCAGACGGGCTCTGCCGTCTACTGCTTGCTTGATACAGCATTGAATCTAATGCTGTATCGGTGGCGTGTCCGTGGATGGATGGGTGTGACTGCACCTGTAAACAACGTGGCACGGCACTAATGGGTGGCGGCACAGGGCAGTGGGAGAGATTGAGGTAAGCATGAGGTTTATTTATTTTTTCCTCCTCTATCTTGTGATACAAGAGCCGGATACATGTGCTCATCACATGTATTGACTCATTCACATCACTGTAGTCACTTGTTATGTAGTAATGTGGTTTGCTGCATGATTCTTGTAGCCTTGTGTGTAGTAGTGTGGTCATAAAACCACGCGCCATCATTTCACAAGCTTTTCAGCGTTTCAGAAGGTTGAGGGAATGATACTAGTATAAAAACCATTGCTCTGAGATCACCATAACAAAATAAAATCCCGGAAAAACTGTTTTGTCACATCCACATGGAGGAAAGTCATCTGGCCCATCTGTTGGCTATGCAAGATGTCCTCCCAGTGGTCCATCTATCTGCCTGCCATCTATCAGTCTTGCCTTGAAAAAAAAAAAAAAAGCAGCCTCATTCCCTTCACTTATATGGAGGAAAGCTGTAGTACTACTAATGGTAGGTAGATTAATCCATGTGGGCAAGATTTATTTACATTTTTTTAAATTTAAAAATGGATGCATGTTGGTCTAAAAGGTGCAGGTTGGTTCTTGATGGTTTTTGTTGGTTCTTGGTAGGACCAGATTCTCTGTCACTGGTAACATCTTGTGCAATATTTTTATCTCATACTAAACACACTATACATACTTCTATAAAGGCAGCTCAATGTTAATACAAAACTAAATACAATGATAGAAGGAAGAGTAATAGCAGTGCTGTCTAGATTCAATGTTTACATTTGTATTCATAGTATCATAGTTTATACGGTTGAAAAAAGACACTTGTCCATCAAGTTCAACTAATGAAGAAAAAGGATTGCATGAGGAAGGGATTTAGGGGAAACAATTCTATATAACATAACCATCAATGTTACTTGGGTGTAAAAAGTAATCTAGACCATTCTTGAAGCTCTCTGCTGTCCCTGCTGTGACCAGCGCCTGAGGCTGGCTATTCCACAGATTGACAGTTCTCATAGTAAAAAAGCCCTGTCGCCTCTGGTGATTAAACCTTGACAGTGCCCCCTCGTCATTTGATTTAAGCTGGAACAACTTACCACCATATTTTTTTTGTATGGACCATTCATATATTTATATAAATTAATCATGTTCCCTTGTAGTTGTCTATTTTCCAGGCTAAAAAATCTAGTTGTTTTAATCTTTCCTCATAACTGAGACCCTCCATACCCCTTATCATTTTTGTGTCTCTACGTTGAACCCTCTCCAGCTCCAGGGCCTCCTTTTTATGGACCGGAGCCCAGAACTGGACAGCATATTCCAGGTGAGGCCGAACCAGTGCCTTGTATAGTGGTAATATTACATCCCCATCCCGAGAGTCCATACCACTTTTGATACATGACAAGATCCTACTGGCTTTAGAGACAGCTGATTGACATTGCATGCTGTTATTAAATTTATCATCTACTAGTACCCCCAGGTACTTCTCAACAAGGGACTCTCCCAGATTTACTCCCCCCAAGGACATATTTGAGTAGAACAGTTTTTTTGTGTTCTGGTCTTATGGTGTACAGGCCTGTCATCCCCACAGACCAGCACATGTGCCATAACCCCTCTCTTCCAAACAGGAGGCTGGACACCTGTCCAAGCGGATCAATGAACTCATCAACTACTTCTAGCAGATAAACGTGATGTTACAAATATCAATGGTGAGGAAACCCTTTTAAGGGGTATGTTCATGAGGGAAGTAAGGCTTGTATTTATACAGCATGGTCGTCTATGACTTCTCAGCCCGCAGGCTGCTTATAGGAAATCTACCATCAAAATCAAGCATGATAAAATAGGTCCAGGCACTGTGACTGCAGTAATCTTCTTATAATTGTTATCCATGGCCTTTTTTTTTCTTCCTTCTAAAACAACTTTTATAATTTATGATAACCTGAACAGCTCTGGGGGCGTTACCAGATCCCCTCTGAACTGCAGCTTCACAGGTTGTTATTCTCGCCCCCTTGCTCATTCAGCACTCCCTCCCTCCTGCGGCGTAGGAAGGTTAATTAAACGGTGGAAAGGGCTTGTGCTCCGTGCACACTGTAACAGCCTGCGAATCTACAGCACAGAGGGGCTCTGTTAACGCTCCTAGGAGCCCTTCAGGCATATTAGTATAAAATAGATTTTTAGAAAAGAGGTCATGCATAAACCTTATGAGAGGGTTGCCACAGTCAGTGTCTGGATCTATTTGTGTTTTGGTTTATCATGCTTAGTTTTGATTTCCTTACCATTTATTAACATTTATTAAACCCCATTGAGTTGTAAACCCACAGGCCTCTTTAAAAGAAATCTTAATTCCTTCCAAAATCAACTTGGAGAATTGTTCTAATAAAGGGGGGGGGGGTGTTACTTTTAAAGGGGTATTTTCACGAAGATGAGTTTCTTAAATATACTCAGGAAAGCAATCTTATATTCTATCAGTCCGGATGTACACCATTTCATTTGCCCCTAGACATGACTTTGTAACTTCTGACTTTAGAGTCGGATGCGATGTACTCTCCTGCATGTGGAGAACTACAAGCTACAGACAGATAAACAACTTATCTGGGGAGGCACAGCTGATCTACTGTGTTGTGAAATAGCAGAGATGTAGGAGAGCTGACCATGTTTGTAATATCCATCTCATGGATCTCATCTCTTTCTATGTTGTCAGATACTAGTGAATGTTCAATCTTTATTGTGTAAACATCACTTAAGGGGTAGAGATTTGAAAACTTTCTTTCATGGGAAAACCCCTTTAATTTAATGAGGACCTGTCACCCTGAAATTACTGAAAGTATGCAGCTCCTAGTGCTACAGCATATGCCACAGTGTTAATGTTAGCATTATCGGAAAACTCCGATAACGCTAACACAGCTGTGCTGTACATTACAAACACCTGACCTCTCTCAAAGCGGTCCGGCGTATTCATGATGGTGCTGCCTCTTCTCTGGACCACCCACTTGCTCCATAGGCCGGCTCCAGCCCCCCTTGAATACGCCGGACTGCTTTGAGAGCGGTCCGGGGTTTTTAATGTACAGTGCAGCAGTGTTGGCGCTGTCGGAGGTTTCTGATAATGCTAACATTGTAACACTGCTGTCTGTTTTAGCACTAGGAGCTGGTTACTTTAGTAAGCAGCTCCTATTGCTGTATTTCAGGGTGACGGGTCCTCATTAAATCTGTGTTTTGTTGTTTTACGGCTGAGTGTGCTTGTGCTGTACCATATGTGCCTTGTATTTGTGCCCCCTATTATAGCGCTTGAAATGTGCTGCCAAGCTGAACTTCTCGCAAGCATACGGGTGCAGCGTAGCTTTGTATTGCGCCAAAGTCTGTAATACAGGGGAACTCTGGCATTTCACAGGCACCCAAATCTTCGTAGTGGTGAGCGTATTAATCAGATTCCACAATTCAGATTCTCAAAGTCTGCTTTAGTGCAATCCCCAGTATTACATGTTTTGCCTGTGAGAGCTCCCATATCCAGCGCCTGCTATCGTCTATACCGTAGAGTCTTGTATTTTGCTGGGCCTATTGGTGAAATGTGAGCAGAGCTGTTGTCTGATACTTGGAGAGTGCTGGTGATTGTAAGAAAAGTGGTGGCATCTTGTGGACTGGGACCTTTCAGAGGGTGTGTGCATTTTATGGGCCATTACTATTTGGGCTGTCATATTCAATGTTTTGGGCTCAGATCTCCGTAAACATGGGTGATTTCACATCTAAAGTGACCCCTGCTATTGCCCATACATGATGCATTAGATGCAAGTGTCTGCTCCAGAGGAAATCTCTACATGACGGTCTGTTTTTCTCCATACATTGTACCTAATATTGCTAAACCTTTCCTCTTGATATTGCAACATACCTAGTTACCATAGCAACTGGCACGACAAATGTTGTTCCTGACTGTACTTGCAGTCTTGCAGCACATATGATGATGGGAATATGGACAGTGATATCCTGTGTTTGCTTTATGACTAAACTCTTACATTTTCAGCTCCGTCTCATGAGTTATGGTGTAAAATTATCCAATATATACACAATACTGCACTTCTTAAAAGGGGGTAATCCCACTTCAGCCTTTTCTGACATTTCCATGGGATATGTTTGGCACTGTGATGACAGGCTTGTCATAATCACATTTTCCTAACATAAACTTGGATGGGAAACCTCTAACATGGCTCCCGTGATACTGAGGAGCTGACACCTTTTTGGCAGTCAATGTGATGGTCACAATTTCCTCTGTACACACCTTTTATGTAGCAAAACATGAGTCAGGATTTCACATTTATAGCTTGCAAGGCATGTGTACAAGTGGTGGATACACTGTGGATACACAGCGTTACAAATCTAAAGTATACTTTAGCAAGTTCCATTTACACTCTATGGAAATTCTGCATGTAGAATATACACAATAACCTCTACTTGGATGCCCAGAGCAGAATTTGTCTGTATTGGGATAGTAGCAGAATGATAAACTATCTGCAGGTTTCAACAAACTACAGCGCTGCATATTTTTACACTGCATTAAGTGGGATATGCTGACTTCTATTATACTGCGGCTAGCTGTTCTATGCTTTCATTATTGGGTCTGGAGAATGTCCTACTATTCCACAACCTTATGGTGTCATATTTGTGCACATGTGATCTTAATGTTACTAATTGAAAGTTTTTCTTTTTTTTTCTTTTCCTGTTCTCACTTGCCAAATCTCTTCTGCTATGGCCTACTACTGCAGTCTGGAGTTTTGTCATGCGCTGTAGCGTCTCCTGCTTAGATGCTGGTTGTGTCTGCCGTGGTTTGCAGCCAGGACTTGTAGCACACTAGTCGTATTGCGCCCTGACACCAGATCTACAGGTCTTAGACGTGTCATTTGTTGTGTGCATGATAGCTGCTGTTTTCAAGTGCTTCTACTTTGCTGCTCATGAGAATGCACCGCTGTTTATTAGATTACAGTGGTATCTCTTCACACAGGGCTTGACTTATCAATGTACCAGTTCTTACAGGACTAGTACAGGCTGTGCCACAGGATGGAACAATACTACTAGTGCTCCAGTGGTGCTTAGCCACAACCTTGTAATTAAACATTTGTCAATGTGACGAAAATCTGTTAATATTTTTAATATGCTCGCTAGGCATTTTTTCAGAGTCTCTGATGCATTCTGTGCCAAAGCATTGAATAAGTGAAAGTCATGTTGCTTAAAATTCCGACAGCGTTTCTAAATGACAGGGGGCCAGAAAAATTGAACACTATCTAGAAAAAGGGAAGCAAGTCCACTATGTGGCATCACTCTCATGCTTGGCGTGATTTATATCCGTTTCCCTGTATTCAAGGTAGGAGAGCTGTCAGTCAAGCAGAGCAGGGTCGTGAGTACAGCCTCACAGTTGACACCATATCAATGTCTCTCAGTTGTTCCTAAATTCTTATTTTCAGTTTGATAAGTAAGACGCAGCTTGTCCATAATGAGCCCTGTCAGGATTTTATGCTTCCTTTAGATGGGGGTAACATGGGCCTGATGAATGGGCCGTCTTAAAGGGAGCCAGTGGTGGACCCTACTGCCTGGTCTGCTGGCGCCACATGAGTAGTATTGTAGCAATAGATTCAATATTAGTTTGTACCATCACTGGCCTTGTAGTTGTGTCTGTATACATGGAAAAAGAGAGAAGACCTCTATCTTTATAAATGGCAAGTTCTACTGCTCATGAATCTGCTTACTATTATGGTGGAAAAATTATTGGGGCTTTGCCTTGGATCACATAGATTTTGGATATATGGATATTTTATTTTTTTCTTTGGTAATGGAGCACTACGGTGAACAAGGTATTAAACATTACCTATTATGTGCTAACCAGCCCTGCCACAGACTTCACTGAAATTGTGATTTCCTTACTTCTCTAATAAAAATGCCATGATCTCAGGTCTCTGGCCATTGTAAAAGCTTGAAATGGAATGATTTTAGCCATGGCCTTTGTCTTGCAAATCTGGGCAATATTTTTAGACGTTTGATTTGCTTCAATGGGTCTAGGGAAATGATGAACTGCTCAGGCAATGCTGAGAGAAAATGCATCAAATGCAAAAAATGTACATGGGCATTGTCGCAGATGCATAATGGTGTGTTTTGCAGACTGTTATGCACTACAATGAAACGTGTGCAAAAATGAGAAACTGGTGCAAAAAAAGAATGTGAAAGCACCGTATACATCAATGGGTCTGTAAACTATCTGCAAAAAAAAAAAAAGCATAACATACGGTTGTAAAAAAAAAAAAAAAAAAGACTCCTGAATGGGCCCTAAGGTTTAGAAAAAAAAGATTTGTGAAAAAATACCTTTTCAAGTTTTAGCACTTTCCACTTATTTATCCAATGCAATTTTCCTTCCAAAAGGTGACCTTTTACATCAAAACCCTCACATGGGTTTTAATTGTGAATGTCATTATGGAAAAAATCTGTTCCGATAGGGAAAGAGCAGAAAAAACATGGATGAAAAATAAACCAAACTGATCATCGGTGAAACCAGCCAAGTTGTTTTTTTTATTAGGACTTTATAATATACATGAAAAAGGCCTCTCTTGCAGAATGTATATGTATTTGAGACTCTCACTTCTGTGTAATGTCCATTATAATATATCTTGGTTGCCCTTGTTGAAGTAGTGTGTGGTATCCTATGTTTGTTCTAATTTTTTTTTTTTCCCCCTAACACAGGTTTGAGCGGAAATTTGTCAGACCTTGAAAGGAGGCAAGAAGTATTTGGAAAGAATCTTATACCTCCCAAAAAGCCAAAAACATTTCTTCAGTTAGTATGGGAAGCCCTACAGGATGTAACGTTAATTATATTAGAAATAGCAGCCATAATATCTCTAGGCCTTTCTTTTTACCGACCCCCTGGTGGTGATAATGAATGTAAGTATTAATGAGTGCTGCTTCGGTTCTCTATACTAAATCTACTGTCAATGAGCCTTGAAAGAGTGTGCTGCTGGATTTCAGTCTACTCTTGTATCTTGCAAGAATGTGGATCAGAAATAGGTGACATTGGGTAATACATGAATTAAAATAGTGTAACTATACAGATCTAATATTAAAGGAAATGTATTATCGGAGTCAAGCACTTACTCATAGATCCAGATCCCTGTCTCTGGTATTATAATATTTTTCTCCATTGCCTCCTTCCTTCTAAAATCACTGTTTTGCCAGTGAGCCAGAAGGGCTTTGGGGTTGTTACCGGAACCCTTCTGTGATTTGGCTTCACAGGCTGTTACATTGTACAAGGAGCACTTCCCTCTGCCTGCTGTTATCTCACACAGTGGGAGAGGGAGACTTGTTCCTGCACAGTGCAACAGCCTGTAAAGCTACAGCATGGGGGACTCTGGTAAACTCCCCCGATAAATAACAAATATAAGATTACCAGAGTCAAGTGCCCCTGGTTTATCATGCTTGATTTTGATGGTAGGTTTCCTTTAATAGTATTTGACGCTCTTGCTGTGATCCTCTCTACTATTAAATATCTTTTGACCACGGCGTTTCTCATTCTCTTCTACTATTTAAAAACAAAATAAAAAAATTTCACATCGCAGTGTTTGACAAAGATATTTTCTTCCTCCGTTGGGATTTCTGAATCCAATTTTGGCATGTACTACTCTAATTTCATTTGGAATGTAGAGAATTATGGCTGTTCATTGCCTTCCATGGGAAAAGGATTTTGCTGTGGTTTCTCTTTTGGAGTATTCTTCCATGTGAACTAGCCCTAACATATAAAATGAATGATAAATGCGCATGTTCTAGAATAATAGCATCACAGCGCAGTGTTTCATACAATTCAACCTTTACTGTTATTCTATGCTATTATGATCTGTTGTATAATTTAATGAATACTCCATTCACTTTACTATTAACCCCTTCCCGACATTTGACGTACTATTACTGCATGGTGGGAGGTGCGTTCCCGCAAAATGCAGTAATAGTACGTCATGCTTCTGGCGCCGGCTCCAGAACGGAGCCCGCACCAGAAGCTGCGGGTGTCGGCTATATATTATAGCCTACATCCGCCTTTAACACCCGCGATCGGAGATTTCTCTGATCGCGGGTGTTAACCCCTGACACGCCGCGGTCGCGCTGACCGCGGCGTGCTAGGGGCATTTGAGAAGATTCGGGCATCTACCACATTTTCATTCTGTCAATCTGCTTATTGGGCTGCCTTGGTTATACTTCTGATGGGGACGAGGTGGATTGATAATGTCTCTTCCCAAGTTGATCGACTATGCAGTTACCTGCTCTGTTGGAGGGTGAAGGAAGTGTGTTACTGAGATGGCTGAAGATTTTGAGCACACGGGGCCAATACTGTGTTTAATCTGTGTTAACCCCTCTTTCTGTTCCAGTATGTGGAGCAGCCACTGGTGCTATAGAAGAGGAAGAAGGTGAAGCGGGTTGGATAGAAGGAGCTGCCATCCTTCTGTCAGTCGTATGTGTAGTATTAGTAACGGCTTTCAATGACTGGAGTAAAGAAAAGCAGTTCAGGGGACTGCAAAACCGGATTGAACAAGAGCAGAGATTTACAGTTGTACGTGGCAGTCAGGTTATCCAAATTCCAGTGGCTGATATAGTTGTTGGAGACATTGCACAGATAAAATATGGTAAGTAACGTTGTTTCATTGACTCCTGATGTGACCCGATATGTGTCTGGTGCTTCTTACGTGTTCTCTATTGTAGGGGATCTTTTGCCGGCTGATGGGGTTCTTATTCAGGGGAACGATCTTAAAATTGATGAGAGTTCATTAACTGGAGAATCTGATCATGTACGGAAAACACTGGAGAAGGACCCTCTGCTGCTCTCTGGTAAAGTATTTTTTTTGATAAAAGTTTGGGTTTCCTCTTCTATGTATCACAGTAACTGGAATATCGCCCTTATTGTTCTGTTATTTCTGAAGTAATGAAAAAGACGCTCTCAATGAACAAATTTTTCTGCTCTTTATATCGTGGGGAAAGTAACCTATTCAGTTGAAAATGGCACTTTTGATCATTTTATGAAATTTTTCAAATTTTGCAAATTGCGAAAAAGGCCGTACGGTCCTTAAAATGTTAGCATAAAAAAAGTCATCTCATCTTGTAAAAAATTACACCACACACAGCTCCGTACACTTTTGTTTTGGAGCTTTTAATTTTTGGTAAATGTATGAAAACATTATAAAACCTGTATAAATTTGGAACCCCCGTGATCGTCCCGCCCCCTCCACATTTCCTGGTGTACTGGCCTGTCTCCTGCTAGCGCCTCCAGCCTCTGGACACAATACTGACAAAAAAAGCAAACCATCTTGCCATAGCTTGCGCTACCTGAGCCACTTGTGTGGTCTCATGCTACCACTAGTGTAAAAGCACCACCAACATTCAAAATTGACCAAAACATCAATTAGAAAGCAGTGGTACTGAGAAGCGGTCTGAGCTTCCTAAGTGGACAGGTTGATTTCACAGAAGTACTTGGAATGGTGTTGTGTTTGTGTTCCCTTCATTTCTTTGAGCAGTGTTTTGTTTCGAGATTTGAAATGTAACTTATTTTTTTAATTTTTTTTTAGGCACTCATGTTATGGAAGGATCAGGGAAAATGGTAGTCACTGCGATTGGCGTAAATTCTCAAACTGGAATTATATTCACCTTACTTGGAGCTGGAGAAAATGAAGAGGAGAAAGAAAAGAAGGAGAAGAAAAGTATGTTACCTCTAATAAAATACGGCAAAATTAAAAATGTATGCCATAGCTTCTGTTGCTGACCTCCTTATTTTGACCGAATGGAGGAGATGGAGGCCTTTTGAGCTTTGAAATTTTGTCTGAAGCTGCTTGTGGATTTCACATTTAAAGGGTTTGTCAGTTCCTCATGATATACTAGATCTTTGCTGGCTGTCCTTCTGTAGAAAGCGTTTGTTAACGGGGTTGTGCACATTCAACAAATAACTTTTCCATATACAAACCATATCAATTTTGTATCATCACACAGCTCCTATTACTCAAGATAATAATTGCTTGTGCACTTGTGTGTCCATCACATCACCATGGACAGATTCCTACATAGAAGCTTTCTGTAGCAGGACAGTAAGCAGAGATCTAGAAAACAGTGAGCTATTGATACAGAAAGTATATTGGAAAATTGTATAACTTCACAAACCATATCAAATATTTGCTGAAAATAGACTGCTCCAACCTCTTTTATTGTATAGAAATCTGTTTCTGGTCATATGATGGACAGGCAGATACACAAACCAATCGAATCAGAGTAATCTGATGTGCAATACGAACTGCACCTGCGTGTCCATCACAAGACCAATGGACAGATTTCTATCTACTGGAAGTAAACATAGAAGCTTCTATTGAAGGACAGAGCAGAGATCTAGAAAACTGAGGATTTGACACAGTATATTGGAAAATTGTAAAACTTTTCTTTCAGCAAATCATTGATATGGTTTGTGTAAAGTGGACAGCCCCTCTAATTCTTTGCAGAATCTGCAGCACTTGACACAAATGTTTTCCCTGTGGAATGTGATAAACAGCTGATTCTTCATAGTTGTGCATCATTTCTTCATGATGACATCCAAGAAATTGGTGGTTAGCAGATACCTGGCTACTAGCACTGTGGTAGAGGCTTCCCTGGATTGGGAGCAATTTTCCTGTGAAAGGTCTAATGTCAACAGCTTATAAGGAGTTTTGACATTCAGTTGTAAGGAATAGTGTGTCCTTTTGGTGCTACATTGTTGCCATAGTGACAAGTGACTTAAAATTGAGTGCATCAGATGGCGATGCCTTCTCGCCAGAAGATTCTTGAATTTGTGCTCCAAAAGTTGTGTGTCATGAGAATGTCTTTCAGTGACCATATTTACTGTACCAGGAAGCAGTTATGTGTCCAGAATAACAATATAAATTGTAACTCATTTACTGACAAACAAATGAGTGGTCCTTGTCAGCCTTGCAAATCCAGAGAGATTTACTCTGGTGTCCTGTCTTTGCTTTTGAGCACAGGACATTCTGTGGCTTTAAGTGGAATCCCCAGCAGGGTTTTCCCTGGTGTCGGGGAACGCATACCGCTCCAAGGGATATGTCTCAGCTCTAATAGGCATAGTAGCTGCATCTAATAATAGCTGGCATGTCAGATGCTGTTACTTGTACATTCAGTGTGACTAGCAGAAGACTGGCTTTATGATTAAATCAGAGGAAACTGGAAGAAGGGTTACATGGTTGCTATCGCACCACCCTCACGAGCTCCTGTTCTTTAACCAGTACCTGTAATTAATAATGTACATATTAATCTTGCTAATAATTGGTAGAAGCACAATATTTGCAGAACAGTAGCAAGGCTTCCTTTCATCTTGTGCAAAGTTTGTTGCCCGCTGCAGTTAAGCATATTTTAATTAGGAATACTAGGGTTTGATAAAACGGAGGGGGATCTTGACCAAAGTCAGATTGCTTGTTAGGTATAGGATGGCGTCATATCTGCATTATAGCATGTGTTATTTATTGGCTTACATATCACAACAATGTAAACACAGCTGTGTGTCCTGCCTTTTTTTTTTCTCTCTCCAATTTGTAAACCATAATGTGAAATTTTTTAATGTTTGACTTTATATTGCAGGCAAAAAACAAGATGGCACCATTGAAAATCGTAACAAAGGTAATTTTCTTTGGTCATTTCTCTCTCGGTAAAGGGAGCTTCCGTGTCCGCAGAATCCTCTGATATCTTCCTCAATTAAATTATACATGACATTTCTAATGTTGCATCTGAATTTTTTATTTTAAATAGCAAAGGCACAAGATGGAGCAGCTATGGAAATGCAGCCCCTTAAGAGTGAGGACGGTGGTGACGGAGAAGACAAGAAGAAATCAAATTTGCCAAAGAAAGAAAAATCTGTTCTGCAAGGGAAACTTACTAAATTGGCTGTTCAGATTGGCAAAGCAGGTATATCATGGCTTATGTTTTTATTTGTATGACCACCAAAAGCAGATCTAGCCATATGTAACGTGCCTATACACAAAATATTGTGCACACAAGCACTCTAGATTTGTCTGAGCATACATCTGTTCTTACTAAGAAAAGTTACCTTTAAGAACTCTCATGTTATCTGAAAGGTTTGAGCATTTTAGAATTAAACTATTATGCAGTTAGTTGGTTGATTCTTACTTGAATGGTTTATGGCTATCTTCAACTTGATCTATCAATGACCTCAAGATAAAGTCCCTTGTTGGTGACCATCTGAACTGGAAAGAAATTTAAATGCTGGCATTTTGTTTGATGTAACATATGTTCATGAACAGGACAGGTGTATAAAATGAATTTTGGAACCACTGGGGGTGGCTGCAAGTGCCACTGACCATTGAATATAGATGGAGCTCTGATATGTCAGCTTAAAGGAAATCTTGCTTTAAAAATCCATCATGATAAATCAACAACACTCTTAGAACCAGGCAGTGTGACACTGGTAATCTTAGATTTGTGATTGATGGCCTCCCTTCCATCTAAAGTCAACTTTTAAAATTTGGCTACTAAACCTGCAGGGCTCCTGTTGGTGTTACGAGCTCCTCCATGCTGCAGAGTCACAGTGCAAGGAGCACTTCCCTCTCCCACTTTGTGCTGAAGCTTACACTGTAGTAGGGAGGGGGAGATTACATTAGGCATCAGGGGGAGGGGGGGGGGGGGGGGACAGTGTAATTGTGAAGCTACAGCACGGAAGCGCTCTAGTAACACGCCCAGGAACTCTTCAGGCACATTGGCATACATTTAAAGTTGTTTTCGAAGGAATGAATGAATGACAAATAAAAAGTTCCCTAGAGTCGCGGTGCCAGGATCTATGAGAAAGTATCCCTTGTTTATCATGCTTGATTTGGATAGATTTCCTTTAACAATTTTTTAAAAGGGTATCTTTCAAGTCAATATATTTCTATCTCTATCTATCACTCCTGGCAGCACTTTAACGGTTAATATTTCCGGTTCTTTGGCACTTAGAAACACAAGTCCATTTCATATGAAAGAAAATCTCTTTCAGGTGAAAAAAGTGAAATTCTGGGTGCTGATCTGAAGTGTGCCGCCTCCCTCCAGATTAACCAGCAGGCTGCAGGGAGAATTTGGAGATGGTTGCTGCCTGTGCCTCACAGATAATGAAAATATTCTCTTTATATGTAACTAAGTTTTGAAAAAGGATAATATTAACTAATGTTCATGTTATTAACCCCTTTTGCTACCCAGAACAATCTGTTAACAAACTTGCTTTTTATGTAAATTTAGTGAAACAAACATTTAGATCCTCTTTGCCTAAATAGGCTACATATTAACACCATGACCCAAAACTTATAGAAAGTTATATGTAACACAAACACACACACACTAATTCCTGAATAAAGTTTTTATTTCACCCCATCCTTCATTCTTTATACCTATGTTATGGCATTCTTACTCAACCGCGTAAGGTTCTATTATTGTGTGGCTAATATAATGGCACACATCTAAAAGTGACTTTAGTCATCTCATCTGCTTGGTTTCTGGTTTTATAGGTTTGTTTGTTCTATTTTGGTTACGGTTTTGTAAGGGAGAGGTCAGTGGTATATCTGTGTGAAGCTCGGTGCAGTTTTCTGCAAAAATTTTTGCCATTCCCTTTGCTGCATATTTTGGTGAATATACATATGTAGGGTATATATTAACTCCTCACATCTTCATGTTTTTAGGAAAATACATTTTCTTCACATAAGTAGCCTGGATTTGTACATAGTTTAGTGGAAATTTTTAATTTTCATGTAACTTTTGCATTTTATCATTTGCTATAAAGTTGCATGAAGGTTGTAGTGTGTGGAATTAAAATGTTACTTTTGTATACATGGTAGAGGGTGAATTTTTGAAAAATATGAGTTTGACAAATTGAGAGCTTTTTACTTGGTGCCAAAATATGGCATGGTTTTTGTTTTGGCATTCTTGGGTGTGTAAATTCTTGTTAATGTTCTGTATTGTGGAATATATATAAATCTTTTTCAAAGTTGCATGATGGTGGTAGTACAGGCTGTCAATTGTTAATGATTTTTGTTTTTTACCAGGTTGTCTGCTTTCATAAAATATATATGGTACATTTTAGGGTTGCCATTACTTTTTTTTTTTTTTTTTTTTGTTACCTGTTTGATTGCTCTATTTTGCAGGTTGTTACTGTACTTAAAATTTCTAGCTGAAAAGCAGACTTTTGGTAATTTTCGTTTTAGCGATATTATGATATTATTAATGTGTACATATGACTGGGGTATCTGAAATCTTAACATGTTCATCTATTACATTTTAGGAGATGTGAAGCTAAATATTTTCCGTTTAGGGCAAATTTTTTGTGATCAAAGTCAATTTTAATACATTTTTTTAATATAAATGTTACGCTTTTGAATCCTTGATGCTTTAGATGCAATTTTGAAAATGCAGCAAGTGTCTGCTTTCAGAAAATATATGGTTTGTTCGGGTTTAGTTCAATTGTTTTATGCTGTATTTTCCGTTTTTTATTTGTACTTTCAAAATTGTAAAAGTTGGATTCCAAAGCAGAATTAACCCAACCGTCCCACCGAATTGAATTTAGCTGCTTGACTTAAACATTTGCAGCTACCCTCCTATTGGCTTGAAGAGAAGCTGAGCTGTCACATCAGATCCGCTCTAATTCATGACCTCTCCTATAGAAGACTGTCTAACCTGGAAAACCCTTTAATTCACTTTTATGATACTGCAGAATAATGGGGAAAAACTTTTGAAAGAGATTTCTCTTTTGCTGAGGAATTTAAAAGTTTATTGGTATGACCTTGTTCATACAGACAAGTTTTTTTTTTTTTCCTTTTGGCAAATGTGCAGTTGACTGTTCTTGTTACCCATCTGTGTCTCTTCTCTCTAGGCTTGGTGATGTCTGCAATAACGGTCATAATCCTTGTTCTATACTTTGTGATTGATAATTTCTGGGTTCAGAAACGCCCCTGGTTGGCTGAGTGCACACCAATTTACGTCCAGTATTTTGTCAAGTTTTTCATCATTGGAGTAACCGTTTTGGTTGTAGCTGTACCTGAAGGTCTTCCACTTGCAGTAACCATTTCTCTGGCTTATTCTGTTAAGGTAAGTTTTTCTTCATCTGATGATAATGTGTACGGCAGGTATTCTAGGATGTGACCTGCATTTGACTGGTTGTCAGTGACTGCAGGTCTCCAGTGTTCAGCAGGCTTTGTGACAAGCTGCTAATGTAGTGATCACAAGACAATATCCTTGTGCTCCAGTGAGCTGAAAACCTACATGTTTTTGTTTTCTAATCCTTTTGCAGAAAATGATGAAAGATAATAACTTGGTTAGGCATCTGGATGCTTGTGAAACCATGGGAAACGCTACAGCAATCTGTTCAGATAAAACTGGAACGTTAACTATGAACAGAATGACTGTTGTCCAGGCCTTCCTGAACGACAAACATTACCGAAAGATTCCCGATGCAGAGTCCCTCCCGGAGAATGTACTGCAGCTCCTTATTACTGGCATTTCTGTCAACTGTGCTTACACTTCAAAAATCCTGGTAACTATTCAAACACTACTTGTAGGAATCTATACCTTCACCATGCTGCTGTTTTCTATAAACTTGTAAGAACTGTTGGAGGAGGCTTTGTTCACACATTCCAGTACTTGTCCCTACAGAGAGTACATTATCACACATGTCATTATTTGGGATTGTCAGAAGAAGCAAAACACTCCAAATATGGGAAGAGCATATACAATCCATGCATTTATACAACGATAGACTGTCCCTTACATGTAAAAATGTTCACTTGCTGATCTGCCACAATTATGTGTAGAGCTCTAGTCCCATCCCATTACGGGAATTTGGTTTTTTTTAAACTTTTACAAATTTTTTTCTTAACCAGCCTCCTGAACGAGAAGGCGGCTTGCCACGCCATGTTGGGAACAAAACTGAATGTGCCTTGCTGGGATTTCTTTTGGATCTAAAACGAGACTATCAAGATGTCAGAAATGAAATCCCAGAGGAAACCTTATTTAAAGTGTACACTTTTAATTCTGTGAGAAAATCCATGAGTACAGTGTTGAAAAACAATGATGGCAGTTACCGAATGTTCAGTAAGGGTGCCTCTGAGATTGTCCTTAAAAAGTAAGTGCTTTTTTTAAAAATATATATTCCAGAAATTGTTAGTACATAGAAGTAGCTAAACTTTATATAGCTTTCTGGCTCCTAAGACTCATCTTGCCCTAGTACAGTATGATAGCCAAGTACTGATGTCCTCCATGCTGCTTTAGAGTGGGCTGTAAAGCTCCACTACCTTGAGACTTTCTCATTCTGCCCCACTCCAGATCCTTGTGTGCAATATGCAGTCAGATCTTTTTCTAAAGCTGTCCTTTCCCTGAATCTGTATACATGTGAACTTGAAATAAGGATTTCACTCCCAAGATTTTGTGACTGTTTAAAGACTGTTCCAAACTTTACATCTGATCTGGTTGTTGCATGGAGGGGGTCCTGGTGAGCCGCGCAGATGGCTTATGATTCTGTGTTCGTTGTTTATGTTGAATTCCCAGCTGAAAGCTAGAACTGTGATGAGGCCTTGCAGAAGTTAGCTGGCAGATACTGGGTTTCAGGCATGCAACAGAATGCCATCCGTTCTCTTTTATGTCATGCTATCCAGTACTTGAGGTAAAAGAATGAATACTTTATTACCGGCACTGACATGCTTCATTACAGATACAGGAGATGCGTTTAAGGTCAGAATGAGATTGCCTGATGCATGACCTACCAGAGAGAAAAGTGTTCTTATTTCATCTAATTTCCAGGGGAACCTTAATGCCATTATAATTGATGACTAGCCTTCCTCTCTATTACAAAGTACCAGGATTATAGTAATATAGATATTCACAAACTTCAGTTTGTGACCATTTCTGAGACCATTTATGAGACGGTATCCAGTTGCGTTCTGCAGCTTCTGTTATGCCATACCGTTATTTACTGCGGAAAAAAATAGAGCAGCAGTCAACATTTATTTTTTCCACTACATGTAAAGCCAGCTTCTCTTCTGTACATTGAATTCTATGGGGAAAAGAGAACCTTCCCGTCATATTCTATTCTTTCTTTCCTATATGCTCTTCCTAACCAGAGAGTGTAAGGAAAATCCCTGATGCAAGTGGGCTTAACTCTTGGTAGCAGCTCAGACTTTTTGGTCCCCCCTGTGCAAAAATTTTTGTAACCTTTGGATTTCCTCCTTCATTGTGATTGACTGCCCGGTGTTTGGACATCAGCTACCAAATCCTCTGGTGAAATGTGGTCAATCACAGAAGAGGGGATAGTCTGAGGTGGGGAAACCTTGACTTTAGCACTGAGCTCCTCCTCTGTGACTTAATACAACTAATTTACTAATTTATAACATTCCCTGCCAGCATAACAAAAATAGACACCAGAATGCTTGTTTTTTTCTTTTTATAAAGATGTAAGTAGTCAGACAATGCAAGGCCTTGTACTCGGCAGGTTGTTTGCTCCTCTATTATCAAATGAAAAAATAGCTCAGCATTCTGTATGTTGAATTCAATGGGGAACGGAAGACATTCCAATCCGTGTGCGTTTTTGTTTCCATTACACACTGCAGTCACACGACCTTTGGGGGAACATATATATACGGCCGCAAGCTCGCAGCCGTATATACGACCCCCATAGGCCGGCAATGGACGTACGGAGCGGTACGGTGCAGCATAAGTTTCTCATGTCCTGTGCGGCTATAGGGTAACAGCACCTGATGCATTCCAGTGATGTAAAATAAAGCTTTCATTTTAATTCTGTCCTTTTAGGTGCTTCAAAATTCTCACCGCAAATGGCGAAGCCAAAGTCTTCAGACCGAGGGACAGAGACGATATGGCGAAAAGAGTGATCGAACCTATGGCATCTGAGGGCCTGAGAACAATATGCTTGGCTTACAGAGATTTTCCGGCAGGAGAACCGGAGCCTGAATGGGAAAACGAAAATGATATATTGAGTGGTCTCACCTGTATTGCTGTTGTAGGCATTGAAGACCCTGTCCGACCAGAGGTGCGAAGGCAGTGAAGCCACGTTTTCCATATAAGAATATATAACTATATACAATCATTATCTTTGGAGGCATTAGGATACCCGTTTGTGTAGTAATTTTAGCTTGTATTGTCTTCCTCTTTCATTAGGTACCGGATGCTATAAGAAAATGCCAGCGTGCTGGTATTACAGTACGTATGGTTACAGGGGACAACATAAACACAGCCCGTGCTATTGCCACCAAATGTGGAATACTTCACCCCGGAGAGGATTTCCTGTGCGTAGAAGGAAAAGAATTCAACCGGCGAATACGCAATGAGAAAGGAGAAGTAACTAATGTTCACTCTTTCGCTTCCCTCCTCATTCTTGTATGCTGTATCCTTGTATGTTAACGCTTTGTTTCTTACATCAGATCGAGCAAGAACGAATAGACAAAATTTGGCCTAAACTTCGTGTACTTGCCAGATCGTCTCCAACTGACAAACATACGCTAGTGAAAGGTAATGCCTAAAGTGCTAACTGCTGTCTAGGGTTGTGTCCTCTTAAGTAATATTACAAAAATAAAATGTATGTTTGTACTTAATTTTATGTAAATTTGGTTTTCGCAAGGTTCTCTAGTTTCCTAAACTCATGAAAAATATCTCTAACTCAGGTATAATTGACAGTACAATCTGTGAACAAAGACAAGTGGTAGCCGTAACTGGCGATGGGACCAATGACGGACCTGCACTCAAGAAGGCAGATGTTGGTTTTGCTATGGTAAGGGTTTTTTTTTGGATTCAAATTAATTACCTATACTTAAAAGGATTTCTACTAATTTGGTAATGATCACCTATCCCCAGAACTGGTCTTTAAAATTTAGGGCTGTCACTTTGTACATTTAAGCCCCTGTATCAGTGTGCTTGGAGGCTACCCATTAGTGATATTAATATATATAGATACAGGATAGCTTGAAATTCATTTGAATCTTTTCCCATGACATTACATATCGGCTCCTTATTCTGCCAGCATGATCAAAAGTTAGGTTTGATCTGACTAGTCCCCCAGGTGTCACAGATAACCCATTTTAAAGGTGTAAATACCTGGTTTGATAGTTCCACTTCCACAAGATGAAATTTGAAGCAATTGAATATGTGTACTGATGACTTGTGACGTATATAGTTTTTGCATCTGGCAGAAATCTATAGACTGGCATAAAAACCCTATTCTATGTCAGGCTACATACCCACAGCATATAGTTTTATACTGGCTTAAAACATTGGATCAATTGCCTGTATTTGTCCTCTGTTTGTGTCCTGTTCCCAATTTCCCCCCCTCTCCCGTGTGTGGATGTACATGCGCTCTGTGTTTCCCAACGTATATTTGATACGTATGCAGAAGACTGGCAATTGATGTCTTTGGGTTGTTCAAGTCACTTGATTTTGTGTTACCTAGCAACCAATCCGGAAATGCAGACATGTGGATGATACCTGTGTGGCATCCAGTATTTATAAACTTCTATGGGAAGCCACAGGCCGTGAAAAGACAGAAATATGACATGCTTAAAAATAAACTGCAGATGTGACACTGATACAGACCTGAGAGGAATACAGCAGAATACATGACTGCATTGAAGAACATTAAAATGCGATAATAATGATGAAAGATGTCTGTGAAGTGCTTATAGTGTGCATGTAGCCATAGCCCCATGCTCTAGCTGCTTTCTCCTGCCTTTAAGGACATGTTCCACTTTTTTTTCTTTATTGCACCCAGCCGCATGCATTTTATATTGTGCTTCTTTAAAGTCTTGTTATCACACTGGAGATGTCATTACAGCTTCAGACTTCTGTTCCACAGTATCCATTTCAAGGTGATCTTTGTGTTGTGCAGTAACTTATGTGGACATTTGTTACCCGGCTCTATTACATTTCTCTAGAATGGAGCTTGGTGACTTAGATTTAGTTTTTATGGTGTAAGAGGGAAAAGAGGGTGCGTGTATGATGGATTTAAGATTGTTTTGCGTAGAAATGTGTAATGGCAGCTCTATACATTGTGTAACCTAAATGACTAAAAATTAGTAATTAGTTCATTGGATAACCCCTTCCATAAATCCTTCTAGTTATCACATAGTTGCTCTGTGAATTACAATCATGCATTGGCTATTGTATTACAGTATCCCTGCTATACACAGTCGCCATACCACACAGACATCATGCCTCTGTTTTTAAATGGAAGGTTTTCACTGCCAGGTTCAAAATGAATCTGGGAAAAAATATTTCATACTCTTGTTTAAATAATTATGATTACTGTTAGCCCATTTAGGCACCATATACCCCATGGCTGTGTTGTGCTGAGCCTCAGGGACTCTGCACCTGTTGGAGAGTGACAGACGTCCATTGTCAGCAGGAAAATGTGACCTGTACTTTTTGTTGAAGGTCATGTGGTGTGAACACTGATGCTGGTTAGCATGGCAAACTGAAATTTTTGGATAAGTCACTACATTTGAGTGTTGACCACATGAGGGCATTTGTGTGACCGTAGATTTTTTTCAACCCTGTAAGCTTTAGGCAAACAAAATATTCTTCTCTAATTCCATAAAGGGACAGCAGAGTAATAAGGCACTCTAATATACTCCATTTTGTATTGTTTCTATTTTTTCTTTTTTCTCCATGATGGTGCATAAATAAAAGCGGTGACTGCTCTGGGTTCCTCCTCTCATTGTCCTGGCATAACAAGGTGTAACTCACCTGGTGTAGCCCAAAATAACAAGAGATTGCAGACGACCTACATTCTGGCATTATGAAATGGACATGTCCTTTATTATTCAGTCTCTCCAGGAATCCCGCTGTTTGCTGACTAGTAGCCTATATGGACATATGGTGTGTGGAGCGTGCACTGTACACACTTCTTTATTGACATGAGTGGAGCCAAACACAACCTAATCGTGGAGCACGTTTGCTTCTCACATTTATCAGTCCTGCTTGTAAAACTACAGAATCTGCTGTCAGCACTTGGCACTGCGAGCCGAAAACACCAAAATACTGCCATCTAGTGGCCATCGCACACCATTCCCTCATTGCTGGCAGTCTTCTACAGTCCCAGTATATTTTCCCCCATAATAAATGAATACTATGGGAAAGATTTAATAGAAGTGGCAACTTCATGTAACTCCTTGTAACATGTTTTAGGCCTTCCTAGATGTCAATATTTTATTGTCTTTAGTTACATTACCAAATTCACGTGTGGACAGATCATGCTTCTCCTTTTCTCAAATATGCTACTGGTTTTGGCCCCAAAAACAAGAACATATAAACCCAGTTAGTGTCAGTGCAGCTACTGTAGATATACAGCTGAGGGCATCTGACAGGTGATCTGGTGAGGCCGTCATGTTCTGCGACACTCAATACCACCTCATGTCTGAAAATAACAGCTCGTACTTTATCTGAAAGACAACAGAGGTTTATGTTTCTGAGGCCGTGTGTAATCCATGTGGCTCATATGATGCTGAACACATTGGCTATGTACATATCTATGGGAATTGTTGCAGCATCTTGACCACATTACATACACTAAAACAAAGGCTGTTTCCATGTCCTTGTCAGAATCTTGTCATGTGTGTATCTTGGGACAAGCCATGAGCTGCAGTACACTTCTCAGTGCACATGATGCAGACGAGTGTCTGTAATAAAATGTCATTTAGTGCTTGGGGGGATGCATATGTTGTATCCAAGCTATAACATTTCTGTTTGTCACATAGGGTATTGCCGGAACAGATGTTGCGAAAGAAGCGTCTGATATTATCCTCACCGATGACAACTTTAGCAGCATTGTAAAAGCCGTGATGTGGGGAAGAAATGTGTATGACAGTATTTCGAAGTTCCTCCAATTCCAGCTTACCGTCAATGTAGTGGCTGTCATTGTAGCTTTTACAGGGGCTTGTATCACACAAGTAAGTTCTGTTACCTCGTCTGCTTTCTTTTAGTTTCCTCCGTCATATAAAATATGCAGCACTTGACAGATGACAATGCACACGGTAGTGCCTAGGCTTGGATGACTCCTCTGAGGGGAGATAAGGTTACTTTTTAGCTCCTACCTTTGTGCTAAACTGTCATGCGTTGTTACTAGGACAGGTGTTATTTTATATATTATTTTTTTTCTCTATGGGACTTGACTGTTTAATCTTTAATCTTCCATCTCTCACCTTTAATTCGCTGGTGAGATTACATTATTTTTACCTTACCGATATTTATAATGTTTAGGCTATTCGGAAAATGCTCCCAATTGTACCCAATGATCTTGGACAGAACAGCAAAGTGATCTCTGCATTGTTCCCACCCATGCTGTGTCACTTGGCATTCAAGCTCTGGTACAAGCACAATCATTGTTATGGCATTGATGAGCCCTTAATATTCCTCCATCCCAGAATATCATACATTGTATAAAACGTTACCCTGAGAGCCACTGCTAATCTATGTAACTGTGCAATGTGTTTTCATATACATATCTGCATTCTGGTTCATTTTACAGGACTCTCCACTTAAAGCTGTGCAGATGTTGTGGGTTAACCTTATTATGGACACGTTTGCATCTCTTGCTCTGGCAACTGAGCCCCCAACCGAATCTTTGTTATTGAGGAAACCTTATGGAAGGAATAAACCTCTCATATCTCGTACAATGATGAAAAACATTTTAGGTCATGCTGTCTACCAGTTAGTTGTCGTCTTCACCCTTTTATTTGTAGGTAAGTACAGTTCTGGAGCAATATAAAGGAATGTTGATAACTTGAAAATATTAAATCAAATATTCATTTCAAGTGAGAATCTAAGACATTGGAGTCATCAGCTGGTGGCTTATTTCCAAGATGCTGAAAGATGTAAACCCTTAATAGGAATTCTTGGCAAAATTTGGCAATGTATATTTCCATGGGGGGGAGGGGTTCTGCTGCTTGTGCAATAAAAACAAAAATCAATCCTTTCTGTGTTAAAGAACAGACACCAATGGTCCAGAAACCAGGCGTTTTACTGAAGATAAATGTACTTCCTGCTGCCCTATTTGTCTGTGGTCTCTGAGTCTGCAATGGATCATTGGGCACAGATATTAAATTGGCCTTTTGACCTAAAGATTTAAGCCATGTTTGACCCAGATGTATGAATATCACATTGCTGGTTTTTCAAAAGGGATTTAGGGAGCAGTAGGAGGGATGAAGGCAACTTAGGGCCAGCCCTAAAATGCTGTCATATTATGCATAATCACCTCTGAATGTGACAAGCTTATTTCCTTATGTGTGATAAAGTTTAAGCTTTTGCCTGGGCCAATACTTTGGCAATGAATATGACACCACTTTGTATTGCAGGGGAAAAACTCTTTGATATTGATAGTGGGCGAAATGCTCCCCTCCATGCGCCACCATCCCAACATTACACCATTGTGTTCAACACATTTGTTATGATGCAGTTATTTAATGAAATCAATGCAAGGAAGATTCATGGGGAAAGGAATGTGTTTGAAGGGATATTCAACAATCTCATCTTCTGCAGCATTGTATTAGGTACTTTCATCATACAGGTAAGTGCTTGCTTCACTCAATATTAAATACTTTAGGGTTAGATTGTTTTTATGCTTACAATTCGGCATGTGATACTTTTGGTTCTAGGCTGCATTACCCTGTAGCATTTAAAGCACATCCTCGTATGGGAAGCTCTAATAGTAATAAATGAGATCACCCTGAAGTGAAATTTGAAGATTAATTCTTGGAAAATTGCTTCATATCTTAGGTTTAAAATGACAAAACCGTCATGTTAAAAAATTCTTTGATCCAGGTTCCGATTCTTCTTGGGTTGATCCAGCAATAATTTATTTTTTTTATTTTTTAACAAAGCTATGGACAGATTAGACCCTTTACAACTTGTGTGGCAAGAGGGGGCATTTTGAGAAAAAGGAAATGCGCCAGAAAAGTTTCTAACATAACCTGAGCCAAAGAATGGGGCAGTGTTATACTTAAGCAGTCTGATAGTGGCTCTGCGTAAGGCCTCATGCAGATGAATGTAAACATATTTTGGATCACGGTCCCCATAGACTTCTATGGCACCTGCTCTCTGTGGGAGAGCGTACACTCTCTTGTCACACTGAAAGGATACAGGACCGTTTTCATTAATTTGCTACAGATTTTTTCTTCTAGTGAATCATGGATGGAAGTTAAGTGTTGATCATATTAGAATCCTCTAGTTGCGGTAAATGATATTTATTTGAATAGTTGCAATCCATTTCTAGTAGTTTAGCATATAGTTCAATGGCCTTAAGGATCTAAAACAAAGTGTCATTTCTGTACATCATTTTCACAGGGATTTAACTTTTGTGGTTTCTTGGCCTTCTCTTCTAGATCATTATTGTGCAGTTTGGTGGAAAACCTTTCAGTTGTACAGAGCTGACAGTAGATCAATGGCTGTGGTCAGTTTTCCTGGGTATGGGGACATTGCTCTGGGGCCAGGTAAAGTAAATGTTTATACTCCCGATGATTTGCCGTTGTACAGTTGATAAGTATTTTGTGACCTGCTCTCCATGTATGGTGGCTTTTCTAGCTCTAAACCAATTATGGGAATTGTGGTTCTGTTTTATTACTTGCACTCAGATCATTACTTTAATGTGATCTTTACCTTTATTTAGCTGGTAACAACAATACCAACCAGTCGCTTAAAGTTCCTCAAGGAAGCTGGTCATGGGACACAGAAGGATGAGATACCAGAAGAGGAGCTTGCTGAAGATGTGGAAGAGATTGACCATGCTGAAAGAGAGCTACGTCGTGGTCAGATCTTATGGTTTAGGGGCCTGAACAGAATCCAAACTCAGGTATGGTCATGAGTGAGGCAAAAGTTGTGCGTGGGAGGACATAAATTCTAAGGGCTCGCAGCTAATTTGCTAGGGCTTATAGGTTGCAATGTGAGTTGTATGTGTGATCTCTCCCTTGTCTATATTTTCCTCAAACCGCTTGAAAGAATTTCTTTAGTTTCACATGATCTTCCTTTACCTTTCTTCAATTTGCTTTTTATTAGCTGCTCTATAAAGTGCCTTTTTCTCTTTTTGCTTTTTTTTTTTATTTTTTATTTGTTGTAGATGGGATGGTCCTTTCTCTTGTTCTATCTCTCTCTTGCTGAGCAAGCTGTCACAATCTCTGATTCCTTGCAGATGGATGTAGTGAATGCTTTCCAAAGTGGAAGTTCCATTCAGGGGGCTTTAAGGCGGCAACCCTCCATCGCCAGCCAGCATCATGATGTAACAAATATTTCTACCCCTACACATGTAGTGTTTTCCTCCTCTACCGCTTCTACTACTGTGGGGTGTGAGTGTGTGTTCCTAAGTGCATGAACTTAACACATCCTAATTCACACACCTAACGTTTCTCATTTTCTCCTCAGTAAGCTCATTGTTCAGGCTGCTCATAAAGCTTTCCCTTCACAAGGATAATACACCCCATGTCTTTTATTTTTAGAGGGCTATTTAACTGGTTTCACTATTAGTAAATGCAAGCTTTAAAGTATGAGATCCTGCACGTTTTTTTTTTTTTTTTTTTTTTTTTAATTCGCTTCATCAATTTCCATTTTATATGGATGTATATGTATTTATTGAAAACTATGTCCTAGTGAATTTTCGAGTATATACCTGATGTTGTGGCTGTTGGGCTCAGACACTCTGCTTTGATACACTGGTCTATAAAGATGAATCCTTAAATGGATTGAAAAGAAAGGTCCACCTTTGCAGTCAGTTTTTGTTTTATTTATTGCAGACTACAAACGATTGTATTCTCTTGTATCTGTACTCTACTGCTAGCTAAACCTGCTCCAGATAGCATGGAGGAGATCATGGTTAAAAGCACATATTGCTGAGGCTTTGTTTTTGTAGTCTGTCATGAAGATGCATATCTCTTATGATATAAGAAATGATAGGAGCTTTTTAAATGTGATTATTTTGAGTTATTTCTCCAGTAGGGCAGTAGATTGACCCTTGCCTTTATTGTAATTTATCCAACTTTCGAAAGTACTTTGTTTCAGTTTCCTGCCATATTCAAGTGCATAAAACATATGACACCACAATGTGACTAACATACGAGTGTTTAGTTACAACTTTGTTTATGTTGGTCTGTGGATCAATGACTTGGTCAATTACTCCCTAGAAATCACTGACAAGGCGCGTTTTCACTCTATTTTTGATGCAAAGCTTGTAGTTTTTATATATATAAAAAAATTAAATCCCTGAACACGAAACTACTACAGACCCTATGTACAATATCCGTATGGTTATGCGCTGTAAGTAGAGAACAGACATTTCATAAAGCCTTACCAGTCTAAAATAGAATAAAACATTGTGGTGCAGTTCGAGGCTCATATTTTGTAAAATTCTGCAATTATAAATTGGTCCAGGATCTGTTCACATTTATGGCAAGTGCCAGGTATTTCACCTATTTTTAGCTGTTCCTTTTATTTTTTTTATCAGGGATTTTTTTTCATTTGCTTTTTATTGATGCAAATTGAAGAGTTGCACTGTGCCATAGGTTAGGCAAGATCGAACCCTTGCACCACTGCTGCTAAACTTGGAATTTTTAGTGTAATCCTCTTTGTCTACACTTTCAAGCCCTCAATGCTAGAAAGCCATCAAATTGTATGATGGTGCATATGTGTGTAGGATTTCATACCACTACCATCACACAAATATGACACTAATGCTCCTAACACAGAATTGTAGCTGGACAGTCAGTGTCTCGTCTTCTTATAGCACAGGGTAAATTCGATCAAAGACAAGAATATGTTGTTAAGCAGGAATGTCCAGTTCTTCACACCTATATTGCATAGATGTTGGCTCCACATTGAGTTTTCTGTCCTTTTATTTAGTTATATTGTGCAGGCTTGTGCTACATAAAATTCTTGACTACTTAAGAAATTGACTTGTTTGAGTCTTTACAGCTTCTGTATAATGAAGATTTCTATTAAGTGGCAACTTGTGAACCCACTGTTAGTAGTGAGCCAGATCCTACCCTGTGGCTTCTTGTCAGTCAGAGGGACACTTACCATTGGCATGCTGTTTTTAAGGACTGACACAACTTCAAAGAATTTCACAGCATACCTGAGGAAATGGTGAAAGGTTTAAAAGTGCTTCTCAGAGCACTGGAATATCAGTAATTAAATGCAAAAGGTGAAACTCGTATATTATATAGTGTCATTACATACACAGTGAAGTTTTCTGTAAATGTTGAAGATCACTGCTTACAGCCAAAAAAACCCCCAAAAGTCGTCACCTCAGTAAGTTACAATATTAAAGTCCAACTGAAAAAAAAATTTTGACCACAAATGTTGGCCTAGTGCAAATAATGTATAGTAAAGGCACTCAATACTTGGTTGGGACTTTTTTATATGCATGACAATCCTGTGAATGCTGCAGTTATCCCAGTTGCCACACTTCCTTCTTTCCACTCGACTTTCCATTAATATGCTTTGATACAGCACTCTGTGAACATTTGGCAATGTCCTTTGTGGTTTGCCCTCCTTGTGGAGTGTGTCAATGACGGTCTTCTGGACCTCCGTCAAGTCAGCACAATTGTGTCGCCTACTGAGCCCAACTAAGAAACCTTTTGAAACCTTTGTGAAGCCTTTGCAGATGTTCTGTGTTAATTACAATTTTTCTGAGATAATGAATATTGGTTGTTCCTTGGCTGTAATCCATAATCGTCAACCTTAACCAACTTTGTTTAGCTGTTAACTGCGATCAGTATACAGTTAGCGTCTCTTTAAAACCAGCAAAGGAGCTAAGGAGAAGTTCCAAGATATCTAGGACCACACTGCACATCACACACCATAGACCAGTGGTGGCGAACCTATGGCACGGGTGCCAGAGGCGGCACTCTGAGCCCTTTCTGTGGGCACCCAGGCCATCACCCCAGAATGAAGTTCACCAGACAGAACTCAAAGAATCTGCCTGGAGAATCTTCCTACAATGATAGGTGAATTTGCCCTCCTCCTTTCAACTGGGTTGGTGTCATTGGGAGGCTGAACGATTGAAAGTTGTCAATGAACAAGGAGAGATACATTGCTGCTTAAATTGCTGCGCTGGCACTTTGCAATAAATAAGTGGCTTTTGGTTGAAGTTTGGGCACTGAGGCTCTAAAAGGTTCGCCATCACTGCCATAGACCGTCAAAAGGGTCTCTGGGCAAATTAACCATTTCACAGCTAGCCAATGGGAAAAAGGCCTCCAAAATCCATCATCCTTTCAATTCATGTTGTGCCTTTTGCAGAGCTGAACTAGGAAATAAATACAATACAGATATACAAATAGCATTGATTTTAAAAATTATTGAATGCATCATCTAATTGCATAAAACCGTAGTCTGTGTCCTGAATAAATATATAACCTGATTGTATGAATTAGAAATTTAATGTATATTTATAATTAAATAGTCCCATAAATAAAACAAAAAAATTTGCCTGGGAATGAAGCGGATAACAAAGCAGTTTAAAGGACATCTACCATCAGATTTACTGAAGGTAGATGTCCCAAATTTGCTTGTCCTGTATGTAAGGGAATGATCTTGCATTTTTTAAGTTCTGGGACATCGGCAGTGTTTTAAAATAGACTTTATGAAGATATTCAAATGAGCCGAAGGCCCTCTGGGCTAGGTCACCCAAGCGGCTCTCTGCTCCTGCTATTATATGCACACCCTCCTCTGTGTTCACTGCACCTGGTCCCACCCACCGACCTGCTGACTTTACGATTGGTTGGTGGGGCCAGGTGCCATGAACTCTGAGGGGGCATGCATATATTAGCAGGAGGTGGAGCCGAGAGGTGCTCGGGTGACGTAGCCCTGAGCACCTCTGACTCGTTTGAAGATCTTCATAAATTTATTTTTAGGGCACTTTCACATGGTGCGTTTTCATTGCGTTTTAAAACGCATTAGAACAGATGAGAATAGTTGATTTTGCCTTCTTATATTGTTTACACTTGCATTTATAAAACACAATGTTAACACATACTTTAACACATCAATGCATGTGTTAACATTTTGTAAACACAAGTGTTAACAATAATGTAATTCGGCAAGTCACCTCTGCTCAGCTGCTGTATTGCATTTCAAAACCCAATGAAAACGCACCTTATGAACTCGCCCTTAGAACAATGCTGATGTCCCAGGACTTCAAAAAAAGCGAGATCATCCCCTGACAGATTGGACAAGCAAGTAAGTTTGGGACATCTACCATCAGTAACTCTGACGGTAGAAGGTGTTTAACACTTGAAAAAGTTCACTGTGTAATGACTATATAATGAGTTTCACTTCTTGAATTTATTTGCTGAAAAAAAAAAAAAAGTTGGGTGTTTTCAATTGGTCAAGAAGGATCCGTTTGCTGTCAACTTAAAAAAAAATAATCTGCAGGTTTGGGAGTTTCTTTGAAGGCAAACCTGGTATATACTCGAATATTTACATTTTTGAAATCTTCAAGATCTTTTGTTTTCTTTCTGCATGGTTTCTGCAGCTTCAAGTTCATTGTACCATCCAGCTTACATATGCTTGGCTTCATAGTTGGTATCCTAATTCCTGGCATGAGAATTGGTTTACCTGTTGTGCTAATGGTTTAATTTTTTTTTTCCTCTTAAATGTATCTGTGAAGAAAAAAAAACACTTGAAACACTTTTTTTTTTTTGCACACGCTCTGAAATATTTTTGCAGCACCAAGTGTTGGAATTACATAGAACTGACTAGTGCTTGGTAACTATTGCTGTGCCGCAGTTCCGTCACATACGTTACCTGCCACAAACCATCAGTGTCGGCTTCAGTCTAGATTGACCAAATGTTTATTCCTTTATTTTTACAGTATGTTGCAAGTCCACACTGCATTTTGCACAGTTTGAGCTCATTGTTTAGTATTTGTGAGATCAGATTCACATTAAAAAAAAAAAAAACATTTTCTAGCAAAGACCAATTCTGCTTTTTTTAATATATTGTCTGTCTTGTTTTTTTACCTTGTGACCTTCAGATTCGAGTGGTGAATGCATTTCGTAGTTCTTTGTACGAAGGACTGGAAAAACCTGAGTCACGAAGCTCTATCCACAATTTCATGACACACCCGGAGTTTAGAATAGAAGACTCTGAGCCTCATATTCCGCTCATTGATGACACGGATGCTGAAGATGATGCTCCCACAAAACGTCACTCTACTCCACCACCCTCTCCAAATAAAAATAACAATGCGGTCGATAGTGGAATACATCTTACAATAGAACCGAACAAGTCAGCTACCTCTTCATCCCCAGGCAGTCCACTACATAGTCTGGAGACTTCACTCTGATTGTAAGATGAATGTTAAGATTCTAGCTGATTTGCAAAGAACACTGGGTCCTTTCCACACATTACGACGGGCAGGTGAGCGAGCCTGCCTTATGGACTTCAAATGAAGACACACTTGTATGAATGTAGATTTATTTTTTTAAAAAATGCTTTCTGCCAGACTGAGGGTGCTTTTCTCGGGAAGGAAAGGGATGGGCTTATCGGGATGACCTCTGACTGATAAATCGTAACCCAGCAAAAGTGACCTGCAGAACATCAGTTACACTAAACAATCATTGGCCTGGACAGTGTGTTAGCGATGCTCTAGTTTCTATTGATCCTCATTATTATTATTTCTGGGGCCCTGGGATGTTCATTTGATTATTTATGTTATAAATGATACAGATCTGTTTACAAGGTTTATAGATATTTTGTTCCTGTTCATAGAAGGGAAGTATCCTTATATATGATGAAAAAAATGTCCTTTAAACACTGCTGTATTTTGAGAAAAAGGGGTGTTTCTATTGAAATTGTTCTAAATTCTTGCCTGCAATTTACTTGTTGAATATTGTAGATACATTTAATAGCCAAATAGGAAAAAAAAGAAATAACACTACTGCTTCTGAGAAAAGTGAGCCCCAGTGTTATCGTGAAAATTATGGCCTCTCCTTAGTTTGTTTAAAGAGAAAAAATGTTTAATTCTGACTGGTTTTCAAATTATTATTTTGTTGGAAAATAATGATAAAGAATTTTTTTGGTTTTGTTCCAGAGTAAAATGGAATTTGTGAATTGCAGGACATCAATGTGTGACGGATCTTGCTTGAAATCTTTTTTGCTATCTCCGTCAAAATATATATATAAAAAAATCAAAATACATCAAAATTAGTCGTCTTAATTTTTATTTTTTTTTGTTTGTCTAAACATGTTAGTTTTAGAACTGTCTTGGTGAACTGTGAGTGGAACCGTGTTGATTTTCTAATAAATCTTTAGATGACCTTCATACAGCTTGAGAGGCTGTTGGCATTTTGGAAAAAAAATACTACTAGGTAGTAGTAAAGTCATACATGTTTTCCTTTTTTGTTTTTGAAACTTGTTTGTAAACACAATAAACATGCCCTTTTATTAAATACACGCGCAGCAATGTGTTCTTGCCAGTGGTGCCAGCATTAAAGGAAATCTACCATCAAAATCCATCATGATACACCGTGGACACTTACACATAGATGCAGGCACTGTGATTGTGGTAATCTTCCTATATTTGTTCTCTATGGCCTCCCTCATCCATTATGATAATGAGCCTGAAGGGCTTTGGCTCCAGCTTATTATCATAAAGTTAAAAGTTTACCTGGATCTATGAGTAAGTCCCCCAAGGTTTTGATGGTAGATTTCCTTTAAGTGGTTGTATATATTTAGCCAACTAATGCTGGTGTCAGTGTATAATAAAGGGAAAATGCTATTCCAGAAAACATCATTCCATGTGTTGTTTGAGACTTCTCCAGGGTTTGATTAAAAAAGAAATATTTTGCACATATAATAATAACTTAACATTACAGGTTCATGAGGTTCGAAAAAAAAAAAAAAGTCCAGGAAAGAGCATTATAAAATTCACAGCACACAAAGGTTCAGAATCCTCTAAAGGAAAAAAGGTGGGTTTATCCAATACTTCTAGCAACATGGGACTCTTCAAAAGGACAAGTGTCCCCTTACTTACTAATTGATGTACAGCCAGATGGATCATGCATCCTCTTGTTCCATTCAATGTCTATTGGAGTGTCAGAAATAGCTGGGCTCAGCACTTGCTTATCTCTAGTACTCATCCTGTAGGAGAGTGCCAGAGATAGTGATGAAACCTAGCCAAGCACAACAATCTGCTATCATAGACCTTGAATGGAGACACAAGTACAAAGGTTCAACCTGCAGCTTGGTCAATTTATAAGGAAGGGCGCTCTCAATCTCAGTTTTGGTGGGGAGGATCCTAGCAGTTTCCTGCTTAACAGATTATCCGCTACAGTGTTCAGGTCTGTATTTTCCAGCAGCATTTGTACACTTTGAGTAGAACATACAAGAGAGAAATGGAACGCTGAAAAAACTGCAATCTTCAATGTTGTAGACCCTCTCCTGACTGGTTAGAATACTGGTGTGAAAGCGGAACTTGCTACACATGCACCGATACTTACAAAGATGAACAGAAAACACTCGTGTATAATATCCTATGTGCGGCATTCATAAATGTCTATTTTTCTACACTAGCGAATTTGAGATTTCTGGGACACTAAGAAAAATTGTGTATGGGAGACCCTTAATGCATTGCTCTACATGTAGCATTCAATAGCAGTGCACAGAATGCATTAGATTGGAGTCTATAAGTTGTGATTGTGCAACTCCCGGGCCCCAAGTAATTGAATTGGCTGTATTATGGGTAAATTTGCCTCTGTGTTTTAATTCAAACCTGGATCGAAAAACAAAAATATATCTCAATTGAAACCTATATATACTGAGCCAAAATACTGCTAAGTGGCTATGACCTTACTGAAAATCTGCTACACTCAACTGAATTCAAAATGCAAACTCATTATGTGAATGCGGCCTAAGTTTTTATAGGCTGTGTTTGACATTTCTGGGACACTTATGTCAATCAGTCCCATAGAAGTGAAATGAGGATCAAGCATACAACATCACGCTCTACGTCATGCATGTCTTTTCACCCCCTGCCACTGACAGTCTGTAATAGGAATGCAGGATAGTCACTATGTATTGAATGAGGGATCAGACTCCCTAAGGAGCTTTAAAATAGTCCCACAAAAATTTTTTGAACGTCCCTAAAACTTTGAATAAACGTGTAGAATGTTCCTGTTTCCAAATTTATTTTTTTACTTATTCAAATATAAAAATTATCTGAAACAGGAGGACCCTGTCATTATTTGTTACATTGGGACCCCCATACACACTTTGTGTACCTGTATTGATTCATGCTTGCTTACTGTTTCCTATTAGAGAATATTAGTATACTCTGTTTTGATTCTGCCAATAGAATAAGACCTTCCTTTATTAGCCCCCAAATTGTAACAGTAATGCAGCCAATTGCTTTTTGGCTCATCGTTGGGTTTGGTGAATGTATGGAATGATTTATCTTCCAGAAACAGGCGGCTAACCTTATAGGTTTGTCTAGTTCCATTGCTGCTACAGAAAACTTGTACATAATTGGTAAAAAGCATAGAAATACCTTGATACCACTTGATACTCGATTAAAACTCTCTTGCCTGCAGCTCACCTCACTATTACAGGTTACAGCTAAATGCACCTTCTCATAGCAGTGCTAACAAAGCAAGATAACAAATGTGTGCACAACATGGATATTGTATTCTGTGTTGGTTGTGTTGCAGTGACACATGGTGGCTAGATACAGTATTGCACAATATTGTGTATAGAACATTAAAGGAGTTTGAGGAATAAATGCATTTTTAAGTTTAAAAGGCAGCCAACTTTTATTTTTTCTTTTACATGTTTCATACAGTCTGAATTGGGTAAGCAATGTACCTTTATAGTGTTTGATGTGTCGGCGCAGTCAGTTTGACATCACAGTGGCACCAGAGGAGGTCATATGGCCACTTGTGATGCAGCCAAATCTCCTGCTTTACATTCAACACTGCAGCGGATACAAACAAAGTCTTATGTTTCTATCCCTATCAGGGATAACATTCTTTCCTTATTTATATTATTGTGCATGTTTATATGCGCTTTTCTCGGAAGTCCAAATGCTTCTCTAGTCCATAGCTGTCTTTTTCCTTTAATTTACCCTGTATGTTCTGATCACACGAAGGTATGTTGTCTTTTATTTAAAGGTCATCAAGGTAACGTTTTTATTAATTATTATTAGTGTTATTAGTATTATATTAATTCCTTTGTTTTTTCAGGCTTCTTTCAATGGAGAATATTTTGTTTCATTATATTGCCAGTTTCTGTTACAATTTCGGGAATAGTCAAAAGAAACCCTTGCCTAATTTGGCTTTAGACTAGTGTGCCTATTTTCACAACTATATTTGGTGCAGTTATTCGGTGATCCATGTGCAAAAAAAATGAACTATTTGAGTAAAACCAAAAGATGTTGCCAATGCCACCTATAATCTAGTGGTTGATAGAGGTGGGTACATCATAGAATGGGAAATGCCAGGAAAGGAAGATGAAATCCAGAGGTTTCAGATTTCGCTCCCCTGTCCGACTTTCAAATAGAAAATAAATAAGACCTTATCCAAAGACTTAACTAGAGGCTTAGGGATTGTCCACACATACTTTCTTACAGTGCAACTGTAACTCCCCTTCTCTCACACACTAATCACAATCAAAAATGTAAGTAAAATATATATAAAATCAAATCGCAACCTTTCCCTAGCAGTCACATAAATATAAATAGTAAAAATCCTTAACATGTGAGCTATTGCCATGTTCCAAAATGTCCAATCTATCAAAATATAATAGAAGTGTTTAACCCTGTAACGGAAAATAGTGCCCAAAAGGCTGTACAGTCCTAAAAACGGTAGTCTTGAAAACGTCATCAAAAGTCGCAAAAAATGACACCACCCACAGCTCCGTACACTGAAATATAAAAAGAAAAGTTATTTTTTTTAAAAAAGTTATATTTGTGCCAGAAGATGGCACAGGTTTTAATTTTTGTAAATGTATGAAAACATTATAAAACCTATACAAACTTGTTATCCCCATGATCGCACCAACCCAAAGAATTAAGTAGACTTGTCATTTGGGGAGCACATTAAAACCCGTAAAGTCCAAGCCCACAAGAAAATGTTTTTTTTCACCATTTTCACTGCATTTGGAATTTTTTTTCCTGCTTCCCAGTACATGGCATGGAATATTAAATACCTTCACTACATGGAAAAATAGTTATGTATTTTTGAATATGGGGACTAAAGAAATGGAAACACAATGAAAAAGGGCCTTTGTGTTAAGAAAAAATATATTTGATACCAATTAAAAAAATAATTGGTGGTCACACACAAGCACAGCACTGCTACATCCATTGACCCAAACACCTCTTGCTTCATTCCCTTACATGAAAACACTCTGAACCCCACCCCCACCCCTTTTTATTCACAGTGCCAGCAGCAAGTTCTACTCTGGCCCCATGAGAGGAACTTTAACCCCTTAACGAATGCCATACACTTGTATACATACTATTAGCACATGCCCCATGCAGAAAGGATGTATATAAACTCCATGACAGTGGCCAACTTCAAACGGACAGATCTCCTCAACCCTGGAACGTAGGAAAACCATCTCCTCTTTTATATGAAATATATGAGTTGTGTATGGATGTTTCACAGAACCAGAGATATCCAATCTTAAGGTTTGTTTTATATATATATAATATTTTTAGATGATTATGTACAGCTTTCTATTTCCGATTGTAACTTTGAGTGGATATCTCCAGTTCTGTTACGCATCCATACACAATCCTTATATTGTAGCTGAACCTGGGAAAGGGTGATGGAATAAAGCTGTACATATTTATAACATATTTTGGTTAAAGTTGCTACTTGTTAGAAAAATTACACAGCTTTTTATAAAGAAAAAAATGTCATTAAATTGATAGAATAGTTTTATTAAAGTCTAACACCCCACCACAAATCTGGCAACCAGCAATGTGATTAGAGTGCCGTCTTTTTTGCAGGACAGTGGAGCCCCTAGCACTCCTATTGCACTGCAATACATATGAAAGTAATGTAAAAATATAAAAAATACACAAATAGTGTCCCAAGATCCCCAAATACATATAAAACAATAAATAATTGTAAAAAGTGGAAAAAAGTACACAACCCAACAAATTGGGTATCACTGCATACCAAATTTCCCAATCTTTAAAAATATAAAAACAGTTATTCATGGTAGGAAACCCCATGATGTCTGAATCACATTTTTTTTTTTTTTTTTGTTTTTGCTGTTTTGCAAAGTGATCAAAGTGTTGCACAGCCTCTAAAATGGTAGCAATGAAAACGTCAGCTCGTCTCAGAAAATGACACCTTAGGCAATCCGTATTTCTAAGTATAAAAAAAAGTTATTGGAGTCAAAATATTACAAAATAAAATATTTTTTTTTTAAATCTATTAACACCTAACAAAAACTATATAAATGTGGTATCTCTGTCATTGTACAGATTAAAATGATATATTATAGATGCCATTTGGAATGTACAGTGAAAGACGCAAAAATGGAGCCCACAAGAAAATGGCGCAAATGTGATTTGTCAATTTTACTGCCTTGTGAATTTTATTTCCACCTCCCAGTACATGACATGCAATATAAAATACCATCTCTTGGAATTACAATTTGTTACGCAGAAAACGAGCCCTCATACAGCTCTGCACACGGAAAAATAAAGCTACTGATTTCTGAAAGTGGGGATCGATTAAAGTAAAATGGAAAAAGCCCATCAGTGGCAAGGGGTTAATATGCCCCCTATACCACATGGTTTACAAATTCTCTTGGATAAGGGTTTTGTGGTATATGAGGCCACGTTCACACGTGACATTTTGGTTTGGTTTTGCAATGCAATCCAAAGACTTTGCTTGTGATCACATGCTTTTGTAACACGTTAACTAATGTGATCGCAGGTAGAGCCTTTGGATTATATTTCACAACGCAACCAAAATGTCACTTGTGAACGCAGCCTCAGGGGCTCTACAAAGACGTCATGGCACCTGAAAACACTTCTATCAAAATCTCCCCTAGAAAAGCTCAATGGTGCTCCTTCCTTTCCTCCATGTGCTCAGACAGCAGGTTACATCCACATGTGGAGTGTTCTCTTACTCGGAAGAGACTGCACAATATATTCTTAGATGCATTTTCTACTTTTATTCAGTTTATGTAAGTAAATTATAGGGCTAAATGAACGTGCTAATGATAAATATTAGAGAATTCCAAATCGAGCCTTCATTTTGTTTGAAGTTCTGTAAAATACTTAAAGGCTTAACAGGCTTCCTACATGCTGTTTTGAATAATTTGAGGGGTGAAGTGTGGGGGGTTTCTATTAACAGAACTTCCAAGACCTCTATAGAGCTAAAATGGTCCCTAAAATAATTGATTCCAAAATTTTCATGAAAATTTGAGAAAATGCTGTTCGATTTGTGATCTATCTAGCATCGTAATAAAATAAAAGGACAAAGGACATGCATATGGCAGTTTTGAAAAATAGGCCGTGGTCACTAAGGGGTTAAGGATCGTGATGTAGAAGATGCTCAGTCTCCTGTTTCAGACATCACTCTTGCAGGTAATATGCATGTGAGTACAGCAGGTAGACTTTTGGTAGCACAGGTAGTACTATTGTACTTTTAGTTTCCTCTACCCAGGTGCCTTATCTTACATCAATAAAACAAATGGAAACACATATGGCAGTTTAAAAAAAAAAATATATATATATGCCTTGGTTATCAAGGCACAAATGAGCTTGGTCACTAAGGGGTGAAGGATCGTGCGGTGATGTATAAGGTGCTCAGTCTCATGCTTCAGACATCACTCTAAGGTCCCACAAGTAATATGCATGTCAGGACAGCAGGTAGAGTGCAATGTAAAACACTAAAAATCTCTAAGACACCTGTCAGTGGAGTATCCTCCTGACCACAAGACACAGGCTTTTCTTGCTTAATGAAATTTTCAGACTTTTTTAGTGTTATGCACTCTACCCAAGTGCATAACCTTACATTTATCTACATTAAACCTTCTCTGTCATTTCTCAGTCCAGGCCTCCACTTTCTACCAATCCCCCTGTCCACCAACGTGTTAATTACTTTACAGAGCTTAGTATCATCTGCAAATATTGAAACTCTACTGTAAAACCCCTCCAAAAGGTCATTAATATAAAAAATATTAAAATGGTGCAATACTGATCTCTGTGTCACCCCACTGGTAACTTCAACCCAACCTGAAAATGTGCCATTAATGACGACATTCTGTTTTCTATTGTTTACCGAAATACACAGATTTTTCTCTTGGTCCCAGCAGTCTCTTTTTATGTGGGACTGTATCAAGTGCCTTGGAAAAGTCCAGATACACATCAACAGCCTTCCCCAGGTCCACACTAAAACTTACTTACTCGTAAAAGCCGATCAGATTAGTCCGACAGGACCGGCCCCTCATAAACCAATGCGGATACTGGGTTATGTACAATGAGATATTCCAGGATAGCATGCCTAATAAACCCCTCAAATATTTCCTCCAACTGAAGTTAAGCTCACAGGTCTGTAGTTTCCAGGATCACTTTTTGAATATCCTATTTGAATATTCCTTTAGTCTTGTGGTACAGAACAGTCAATCTGCCAGTCTATGTGATTATTTGTATATTTCCAAAACGTCCTCCATGACGGCCCACTTGGAGGATGCCCCTTGACCTCTGTAGGGACAGGAAGCAGAGAGGTTAAAAGCCTCCCCCCCGCATCCTCCCGCCAGTGTCTTCCTGTCCCTACAGAGGGCAGGCAAGAGAGGGTCTCTCTCTCCTCCAAGTGGGGGGGGGAGGGACGTTTTTTTCTATTTTTTATACTTACCTGGGGTTACGCCAGCCTATTGCAGGCTGTAGTTCCCCTCCGGATCGGGACCGCGGCCGGATGCTTCCTCCCTGGTCCCGGCGGATCCGGCATCCGTCCTTCACCCGCGGCCGACTCGGGCTCACGCGAGGACGCGCGGCGCCTGGGGGAGGCTCCGTTCCCAGGCGTCCTTTGCTCTCCGTGACGACTTCCGGCCGCGACCGGAAGTGGGGCCGCAGCGTCACGAAAACCACCGGCAACAGCAGATTGCCACCTGCATGGGGGATGGGCTCCCCGATAAGGTATTTAAAACATCCGGTTGTCTGTTTCGGCGTCCGTTTGTGATTATACAGCGTGCTGTTGGTTGGTTGCCGTCCCAGACTTTGTTGTTATGGCTGATGAGGCAGACTTGGGCCTACTCCACCCTCCTGGTCACGTAAGTGGTGCTGTATGGCATGTTCTTATAGTATCTATGATACATAGTGAACCCCAAGTTAGTTACTTTCCTCACCTTTCCCCCTTAGGATAAGGATCAAGGGCCTAAGGGGAAAGGCAAAGAGGACAGACCTGAAAGGTCTGAGAAATCCAGCAAGTCCGACCGTACTATGAAGAGTAGGACCTCTGCTAGGAAATGTAATATGTGTGTCCAGGTTATGCCCGAATCTTACACAAAACCTATATGCAGGCCCTGTATTGATGAATTTATGCGGGGTGAAAAAGCATCATTTATGGATGAGCTAAAATCCTTTATTGAAGATAAGGTGGTAGCATCAGTGGCGTCAGCGACACAAAAAGATCCCCCTCCTAAAAAACCTAGACTGGCGGATATCTCTTCTTCTGATGAAGAAAACTATGACTCTGAGGGTCCGTCCTGTTCCCTAGTGGATACTGAGGAGCAAGATTCCCAGGACATTAGTCAAAAATTGGATTCCCGTCACCTGTTTCAGATAGAAGATCTGGATAACCTCTTGAAGGCGATCCGTGAGACACTTAACATTGAAGAGGAGGTTCCCTGTATGTCTAGGGAGGACGAATTGTTCGGGGGCCTAAGGGCTAAGAAACAACGCGTCTTTCCTGTTAACGAAACCTTGAAAGGGTTAATCACGGAAGAATGGAAGGACCCAGAAAGGAAGATCCTAACTTCCAAAAGCTTTAAGAGACGCCTTGTCTTTGATCAGGAGGTCTCCAGGGTTTGGGACTCAGTCCCGAAGGTAGACGTGCAGGTGACGAAGGTGGTCAAAAAAACAGACCTTCCCTTTCAGGATTCTGCACAACTCAGGGATCCCATGGACCGGAAGTCTGACGCCCTTCTTAAAAAAGCATGGGAGACGTCGATGTTTAGTTTAAAATCCAACATATCTGCTACATCCGTTGCCAGGACCCTCTACTTCTGGCTGAATGAATTGGAGTCACATATCAGAGAGGGTACTCCCAGAGCATCTCTACTGGACAGCATTCCACTCTTAAGATCTGCCACCGCGTTCTTGGCGGACGCCTCCGCCGAAGGTGTTCGCTTCGCTGCAAAAGAAGGGGCTTTAACAAATGCAGCAAGAAGAGCCTTATGGCTCAAACAGTGGGGCGGTGATATACGCTCGAAGTCCAAACTCTGCAGCATACCATTCACAGGTGATTTCGTCTTCGGTCCAGAGCTGGACGCCATCTTAGAAAAAGCCTCTGACAAGAAGAAGGGGTTTCCTGAAAACAGACCATCTTCCAGGAAACCTTCCTTTCGCCCCTTCAAGAACCCTAAAGATTCCTTTCGTGGGAAAGGTAAACAGGGGCGCTGGAGCTACCCTAAGGGAGGCAGAGGTAGGGGGTTCCTGTTCTCTAATCCCCCAGACAACTCGGGGGGGAAGAAGCAGTGACGCCAGAGTGGGGGGGCGTCTCCTAGAATTCACCACTCAATGGACAGATATTACTTCAAACCCTTGGGTCTTGAATATTGTCAGGTCTGGTTACAGAATAGAATTCAGCACCTACCCCCCTTCAAGATTTATTTCTCCATCCCCCTCTACCTCTTCTTCTACCCATTCTCTTATTTGGCAGGAAGTTTCATCCCTCATCCATTCGGGAGTGGTGGTTCCAGTTCCTCAAGACCAAGAAAGGACGGGCTTCTATTCTCCACTGTTCCTGGTCAAAAAACCCAATGGATCGAATCGGCTGATCATAAATTTGAAATCCCTAAACAGCTTCATCACCTACAGGCGATTTCATATGGAATCGGTAAGATCCGCTACTCAGCTTATATATACCGACCACTATATGTGCACAATAGACCTTCGGGACGCCTACTACCACGTTCCAATTCACTACTCTTCTCAAAGATTCCTCAGATTTTCAGTCTTTTCTCCAGAGGGCTCTATCCTCCACTTTCAGTTTCGGGCTCTCCCCTTTGGTATTTCCTCAGCTCCGAGAGTTTTTACAAAAATCATGGCGGAGGTTGTTGCCTTCCTGAGGCTACAGAAGGTGTCTATTGTTCCATATTTAGACGACCTTCTGATTATAGGAAGAGACAGATCAGATCTTATTACCGCAAGAGATTTTACCATGAGGAAACTCTCAGATCTGGGGTGGTTAATCAACACCCAAAAGTCAGATCTGTCTCCCTCCACGCACAAAAAGTTTCTAGGAGTAATGTTAAACTCTACTCTTATGATGTCCTTTCTCCCCCAGGAAAAAGCCGACGGTCTAAGACTTCAAATCCGCTCCTTCAGAAGAAAAACCTCCATTACAGTCCGAGGAGCTATGAAGATCCTGGGTCTTCTTACGGCCTGCCTTCCATCTGTCATCTGGAGCCAGAGCCATTGTCGTACTCTACAGAGTTGGATCCTCCGTTCTTGGAACCGGAGAACCTCGGGATTGGACAAAAAGATCACCATTCCATCCTCGGTAAAAAGAGATCTGCAATGGTGGTTGGAGGTAAAGCATCTGGAAAAAGGGGTTCCTTGGCACTGCCTTCCGTGTCTTACCATCACGACCGATGCAAGCAGCCTGGGCTGGGGAGCAGTCTTCCCCTCGCATTACGCCCAGGGATCCTGGACCCCTTCACTAGCAAAGAAACCATCAAATTATCGGGAACTACGAGCCGTCTGGGAAGCCTTAAGGACCAATCCTCTTCTTCTGAAGAATCAGCACGTCCACATACTGACAGACAACACCACGGTGGTATCTTACCTGAGGCGACAAGGAGGTACAAGGTCGGTAGCTCTCTCCTCCCTGACTCGCACCATCTTTTCCTGGGCAGAAGAGAACATACTCTCTCTTTCTGCAACTCATCTAAAAGGAGTCCTGAACACGGAGGCAGACTTCCTCAGCAGGAGAGTGGTCTCTCCCAACGAATGGTGTTTAAATCAGGAAATTTTCTGCCAGTTGACAGATCTTTGGGGCACTCCGCGAATCGACCTTTTCGCCACAAGAGAGAACTCATTGTGTCATCTATACTTCTCTCTGGAGGCAAGGGAGCCGAAGGATCGACTAGATGCTTTCAGTCACCCATGGGTCGAACCTCTCTCCTACGCCTTTCCCCCTATTCCCTTGGTCGCAAGGGTCCTCAGGAAGATCCTTACGGACCAGGCAAGGGTAATACTCATCTGCCCGAACTGGCCAAAAAAGGGCTGGTACCCTCTGCTGACATCCCTGGCCATCCAGCAACCAGTGATACTGCCTCCAAGGAAGGATCTTCTGCACCAGGGTCCTATTCTGCATCCAGACCCGGAGAAGCTTCAGTTAGCGGCCTGGATCCTGAGTCCGACTTCTTAAGATCGCAGGGTCTTTCCAGAGCGGTGGTATCCACACTTAAGGCAAGTAGGAAAAAAGTTACTTTTGCCATTTATCACAAGATTTGGAAGAGATTTGTGACTTTTTGTGGGGACAATCCCCCATCTCAACCTAACCCAAATATTTTCCAGATCCTGGACTTTCTGCAGAAAGGATTGGAGTTGGGCCTATCCACTAGCACTCTGAAGGTGCAGGTCTCGGCCCTGGGCGCATTTTTCGATTTTCCCCTTGCAGACCACAGGTGGGTCAAAAGATTCATTGTAGCCTCCTCCAGAATCAGACCGCAAGTCCTTAGGAAGACCCCTACGTGGGATCTCACCTTAGTTTTAGATGCACTTTCCAGACCTCCATTTGAACCTCTGGATAGTACCAACATTAAAAACTTAACGCTAAAGACTACCCTTCTGATTGCTGTTACTACAGCCAAGAGATTGGGGGAACTTCAGGCTATTTCCATCAGAGAACCCTATATGCGCATTCTTTCTGACCGTATTATTCTTACCTTAGATCCTGGCTTCGTTCCCAAGGTGGTATCCAAATTCCACAGGGATCAGGAGATTACCCTTCCGTCCTTCTGCGAGGATCCTTCTTCTAATGAGGAAGCCTCGTGGCATCTTCTGGATGTAAGACGTGTTGTGTTAGCTTATTTGCAGGCTACAGAACCCTGGCGCAGGGATCATAACTTGTTCATTCAATTCCAGGGGAAAAATAAGGGGAAAAAAGCCTCCAAAACGTCGATAGCAAGATGGCTGAAGTTGGCTATTTCCACCTGCTACACGCTACAAGGGAAAGAGGTTCCTACCAATCTAAGGGCTCATTCCACCAGGGCTATGTCGGCCTCCTGGGCTGAGAGAAGAGGCGCATCACTTGAGCAGATCTGCAAGGCAGCCACCTGGGCCTCGCCTTCGACCTTCATAAAACATTATCGCCTGGACCTACCGGGGTCTCAGGACCTCTCCTTTGGAAGGAAGGTTCTACAAGCAGTCATCCCACCCTAGAGTTTCTACTTATTTGGTAGATCTCCAAGTGGGCCGTCATGGAGGACGTTTTGGAAATGGTGAATTAGTACTCACCGGTAATTCGGTTTCCATCTAGTCCTCCATGACGGCCTATATATTTTCCCTCCCTATGTTTGGCTATACTGTAAATGTATGTGAATATTTAACATACAAATAAAATTTTTTTTTTCTTTTACCTTCCTCCGGTGTAGTTATTTGGTAGACACTGGCGGGAGGATGCGGGGGGGAGGCTTTTAACCTCTCTGCTTCCTGTCCCTACAGAGGTCAAGGGGCATCCTCCAAGTGGGCCGTCATGGAGGACTAGATGGAAACCGAATTACCGGTGAGTACTAATTCACCATTTTCAATGAGTTGTAATATTGCATTATATTATTATTTTATGGGTCAAATGTATGCATTACAATTACTTTATATAAGTTTTCATTGGTGGATTAAATACATATACTTTTCTAAAGTAAGATCTCATTTTAGAACATTGGCAAACTAAATATTTAGTCTTTTTACCCCATTAATACCTAGAATACGGTTTGTGGACAGTGTTATCAAGCTAGATGGAGTGTTCCCTGGCAGGTATGCTGCTCCAGTGAGTCATACAATTAGTATGAAGGTGTTTCCCATGTTTGTTCACAGACTGAAACAGCTGCTCTACCATAGTTAGAAGGAAATTTATATTGCACATTCCTTCCATCAGAATGAGATTAGAGAAGCCATTGTTGATGCCTCTCAATCTGAGAAGAGTTATATGGCTACTTCTAAGCAAGTGAAAGTCTATCATTAATAATAATATCACCCCTCACACCACAACTGACCACACTGTGCTCCCCACATATACATGTATTCCTCGACTGTACCCCCCCATATATATATATATATATATATATATATACTCTTCACATCACAAGTGACCACACTGTGCCCTCACATACATTATATAATTATATATACCTCACACCACAACTGACCACACTGTGCTCCCCCCACACACACACAAATATTTTTTTTCCTCTAACCGAGACTGTACCCTCCCCCCTTCCACATATATACTCTTCACTCCACAACTGACCACACTGTGCACCCATAATGCATTATGCAGGGTTCCCTCATAGTACTTCATTAGGTAGGTCCTCCCCTTATTATTTCATTAGGCAGTGCTCTCCTTTAATAAATCATTAAGTAGGCCATCCCCTTAGGAATTTATTAGGCTCAGGGATTAATACACACATACACACAGTGATGTCACAGAACAGGGGGCTGATACACACACAGTTATGTCACTGCATGGGAGGTTAAAAATACACATACACGGTGATGTCACAACACAGGGGGTTAATACACACAGTGATGTCAAAGCTCATGGAGTGAATACACACAAACTGTGATGTCACAGCACATGGGATTAATAGACACACCCGGTAATGTCACAGAAAAGGGGGTTAATACACACAGTGAAGTCACAACACCAATGTTATCAATAAGAAAAGGCTGAAAACCATTACAATAACTGATGACAATAATGCCACAGCACAATGCTGGCTCACTATGGACGCATAGTGAATATAACAGTACATGTACAGTACAAGCTGAGAGCTGTCTCACACTAGAAGGTAATCTGTGAGTACATTACTGATTTGACACAGGCAGAAGTGGGCTCTAGTACCTCACAGGTGACATGTCTTCCTCTTCAGCACATGCCCCACACTGTGCAACTAAAAATACCACAGTTACTCACAGAATTATACTACCTGGATAACCGAAATGGAAAGGGAGTGATTTGAATTTATAGGTTTTTAGGTGACGTCATGGGGAGCAACGATCTTCACCAAGATGGCAGCTTTCCCGGCGGTGATGGACGGGCTAGCACCGATCGTGGGTGTTACCGGTGTTTGCTGCAATATGTAGCAAACGCTTAGGAGCTATGGAGAGCGCTGAGCCCGTGAGCCCTCTCCATACACCCACAGCCAACGTCTGACGAACTATTACTTCACACATTGTTAAGGCGTTAAAGTAGGCTGCCAGATCTCCAGCCCCAATGTCTGTGACAGGTGGCTGCACCTTTAGTGTTAGTAAGGAGTGAAGATTATTGAAGAGCCTTTTTGGGATTGTTAGAGAGAGAGGCTATTAGATTAGTAAAATTGCCCTTAACCTTGCCAAACAGGCCGAGGTTCGGCAATCCTGGATGACTGCCAAACGAAACAAGTTTTTCCGTGTGCCAAGGTTGCCTGCATCTATGTTGAAAATTTTGGATAGAGACCTGCCGGCATGTGTGGCAACGTAGTGTACACTGTTTGCTATGAAGATGGGAGGAGTAAGCAGTGCTCATTGTGAAAGAGTCCTAAGTTCGATGTGTAGGGTCTTACCCATCACTAAAGTCGAACGTATTCTATCGTCTTTGTAGAAAAAAGATAGAAGAAATTAGAATATATAACATATACAGTCACATTACGCACAGAACATGGTAACACTAAGGGAATTAGATGAAACTGTGTACATCTTATTCTCTATTAAAGGGGTTATGCCACGAAACTAATTACTTCAAAAAGCTCCCAAAGAGGTTAAAATATTTCAAAAATCTATTCATAATGGTCACCTGAAATTATAAATACTTTTTTATTTGTTATTTTGATGCTCGTGCAGCATCTATTCTGTATCACAGAAAAGCAGATGTGGGAGGGGCCTATCAGGCTCATGCACAGCACTGACAGAGGCAGTTCAACCACAAGTCACATAATGCTTTGCAGGCGTCTCTGTCATTGACCTTCCACCGTTGTTACATCACTGCTTTTAGAGTCTGCTTCCACCTGATGTGTTAAAGTAGTCCCTACACTTACTACAGCTGATTCTGCTAAAGAAACGCCATGTCTCCTCCACCAAAGCCATGATACTGTTTCGTTCACCTTTCAATCCTTGTCACCGTATATGTGACATTTAACAGCTAATAACAGCTAAGCTATACTTTTTTTCAAACACGTATAAAAAAATTAAATATGAGCTAGGACCAACTTGTGATAGATATATACACACACTATGGGGGTGGGAATAAAGCAGAGGTGTTATTTGGAGCGCACAGTGAAAGTCGTAAAAACTGACCCCTCAAGAAAGTGATGCAAATGAAAAAGTGGTGCATTTTTTGCAAACGCAGCAAAAGGTCCCATGTGACAGCGCCCTTACAGGAAATCTACCATCTTAATCCATCCTGATAAACCATAGACATTACTCATAGATCCAGGCACCGGGACTGTGGTATCTTCTTATATTTGTCATCCATGGCCTCCTTCCTTCTAATATCAACTTTTAAAAAGATGTTAACGAGCCTGAAGGGTTCTATGGGGTGTTACCAGGGTTCCTCCGTGCCTCAGATTCATAGGTTGTGATTCATAGGTTAGATAGATACATAGATAGATAGATATGAGATGGATAGATAGATAAGAGATAGATAGATACATAGGAGATAAATTAGGAGATAGATAAATAGATATAGACAAAGGAAAAAAAAGGCAGCACACCAGATTGTAGTGAAAAAATACCTTAGTGGATTTATTCCATGTGAAAGAGCAACGTTTCGGCTCCAAACAGTGAGCCTTACTCAAGGCTTGGTGTGTGCTGCCTTTTTTTCCCTTTGTCTATCTACACTCACCGGCCACTTTATTAGGTACACCATGCTAGTAACGGCTTGGACCCCCTTTTGCCTTCAGAACTGCCTCAATTCTTCGTGGCATAGATTCAACAAGGTGCTGGAAGCATTCCTCAGAGATTTTGGTCCTTATTGACATGATGGCATCACACAGTTGCCGCAGATTTGTTGGCTGCACATCCATGATGCGAATCTCCCGTTCCACCACATCCCAAAGATGCTCTATTGGATTGAGATCTGGTGACTATGGAGGCCATTTGAGTACAGTGAACTCATTGTCATGTTCAAGAAACCAGTCTGAGATGATTCCAGCTTTATGACATGGCGCATTATCCTGCTGAAAGTAGCCATCACATGTTGGGTACATTGTGGTCATAAAGGGATGGACATGGTCAGCAACAATACTCAGGTAGGCTGTGGTGTTGCAACCATGCTCAATTGGTATCAAGGGGCCCGAAGAGTGCCAAGAAAATATTCCCCACACCATGACACCACCACCACCAGCCTGAACCGTTGATACAAGGCAGGATGGATCCATGCTTTCATGTTGTTGACGCCAAATTCTGACCCTACCATCCGAATGTCGCAGCAGAAATCCAGACTCATCAGACCAGGCAACGTTTTTTTAATCTTCTACTGTCCAATTTCGATGAGCTTGTGCAAATTGTAGCCTCAGTTTCCTGTTCTTAGCTGAAAGGAGTGGCACCCCGTGTGGTCTTCTGCTGCTGTAGCCCATCTGCCTCAAAGTTCGACGTACTGTGCGTTCAGAGATGCTCTTCTGCCTGCTTTGGTTGTAACGGGTGGCGATTTAAGTCACTGTTGCCTTTCTATCAGCTCGAACCAGTCTGCCCATTCTCCTCTGACCTCTGGCATCAACAAGGCATTTCCGCCCACAGAACTTCCGCTCACTGGATGTTTTTTCTAGAGATGGTTGTGTGTGAAAATCCCAGTAGATCAGCAGTTTCTGAAATACTCAGACCAGCCCTTCTGGCACCAACAACCATGCCACGTTCAAAGGCACTCAAATCACCTTTCTTCCCAATACTGATGCTCGGTTTGAACTGCAGGAGATTGTCTTGACCATGTCTACATGCCTTGGAGCAGTTGGACAGGTGTACCTAATAAAGTGGCCGGTGAGTGTAATTGAAGGACCTGATGCCCGGCCCTCTTAGGCATGCACCCGCTTTTTATTTTTGTTTACTCATTTTCTGTTTTGATAGTGCTGCTCGGATGTTTTCTTACTGTAGATAAATAGATATATATAGGAGATAGATAGATATAGGAGACAGATAGATAGATGGACACTCACATGTTGCTGACCACTGGATGCTCTCCTGCTAGTCAGGAAAAGGGGCCCCTTTGCAGGACAGCAGGGTAGTAGAGATGGATACTCAGTAGTCAGGACTTACAGGGGGGGCTGCAGGGCATGAGTGACATGAAGTGAGGTCAGGGCTCAGATCTTTTACTTGTTTTGACTAATGGTGGCTACATGGGGGGAGGGTAGAGCTGCTACACTGCACTATGTTAGAGCTACAGCCATGTTAGTGGCAGACTGTGCTCTGCATGGACCCTCTGTAATCCTTGGTGTATTTACCTTTAATGTGCCCCTGTTTGCACTGGAGGAGCCTGGTATTATCACTGACACATGTAGTGCAGATAACAGCTTGCACTTGGTACACAGCTCATTTGGCCCCTCCCCCTCTCTCCCATTGGCTGCTCCCTGTCAGCTGGTCTCCTTCAGTGTGAGGCAGCAGAGGAATCTGCAGTCAGAGATGTAAACTGAGGAGCAGAAAGTGAATCCTTCTGCGCAGACTCGGCCAGGGGAGAAGGCAGGCAGGACGGGACACAGCTACCAGCAGGGGGAGCCAGCAGTCAGCTCGAATCAGGATAACTCAGTAAGGCTGCATATTTTCTAACAGATGTAAATGGTGAAATTATAGCTTACAGTGCACTGAGCTAGAGTATGTTTATCTGCTATGGTGACACAACCCCTTTAAGTCCTCTTGGTTCAAGTGTTTCCAGGGTGTGGATTCAGTATGCCTCACGCTTTTTCAGCAGCTGGATCCTGTTACCACCCCTTCCTCAATGGGGGTACGTGCTCAATAACCTGAAATTTGAGCTGTGCCAAGTTGTGATGCATTGCATCAAAATGAGCTGGTAAGGGTAGTAGCAAGTTCTTATTATGTCATTGCTGTATTTTCGTAACTTGAAGATATTAAATGCATATTGAAACATACCAGAGTGCTTGATCCTAATTTGTATACTGGCCCTCAGTATACCAACAACCACGCTTGTTTAAACCATTACACGTTCTGAGGTCCATTTCATCCAATGCTCTCCACAATCCGGGGTGCCGATGCGTCGACCCAAGGCCTGCCATAGTCACCCGTACTTGCATCGTCATATTGCAGTGTATGGAAGGTGCGATCAAGGTATGAGACCTTCTAGTCTCCTACTAGCAGAAGTGAAGAGTCACACAAGAATAGAAGTGGCTAGATGTAAAAGAAATTTCCCAATAGTCAGATAATAATAATTAAAAAAAAAATAAATCATGGACACTTCGCTCATAGTTGTCACATACTTCATATATTGAGCCGTGTTTGTTAAAAACAACATACACAGGACACATTTCAGGTTAAAGATCTGAGGAAGGGTTTGTTTTTTTGTGCATTCTATTTTATTTTTAAATAAACATCTGGTTTATCATATGAAGTATGAAGTATCAATTGTTATTCCTGAGGCTGCGTTCACACGTTGCATTTTTTATGCATTAACACATGCATTTTAAAAACATGTAACAACAGCTGAGCAGATTTGCCTAATTACATTGTTGTCAACATTGCATTTACAAAATGCAAGTGTTAACTCGATATTAACATGGTGTTAACAAACCAACGTGTTAAAGGAAACCTACCATTTAGAATGGCAGGGGTAAGCTGTAAGTACCGAGCACCAGCTCAGGGTGAGCTGGTGAGCTGCATGCGTCATAGGAAATAGCGGAGATGTTGCGCACGCACGGTCACGCACAGCCTCTCCTGCTCTCAAGTTTAAAAAGTGTTAAAACCGCGATGCCGCGGTTTATAACACTAACGAAAGTAAGTACCGGCACCAGCTTACCCTGAGCTGGTCCTCGGTACTTACAGCTTACCCCTGCCATTCTAAATGGTAGGTTTCCTTTAATATTGTGTAAACTCAATGTTGACAGCAATGTAATTGGGCAAAGTTCCTCTTCTCAGCTGTTGTGATGCATTTGAAAACGCATGCGTTAACGCAAACAAAACGCAACGTGTGAATGCAGCCTAAGGCCCCACTAAGCCGGCCGTCCGCGGCCGCATATATGTTCCAATAAACGGCAATGGCGGCCCGGCGGCGTTACGGTACCACCATTCTGTGCCGTACACCGGGAAAAGATAGAGCATGCTGGCATACTGCCGTGTGAATGTACCCTAAAGTTATGGCTATGGGAGAGTTACTTATGCTGCAGATGTGGCTCTGGCAAGGTATCTATAGATCTATTATTCTGGCTGCACCAGTTTTCTGTGTGACTTTGCACTGTTTGGAGCTTGCACATGTATTTAAGAAGTGTTGGCGGCAGTTTCGTGTTGCAACTGCACAGTGTCCGAAAAGACAGAAAAAAATGTGCAAATAAAGTGACATGTTAGTGCTTAGTCGGAATTTGGTACACATTTAATACAGCAACTCTACAGAATTGTGTAGCACGCTCTATGTTAAAGGTGCAGATTTCCCAAGCAGTTCGGGGTGCACCAGTATTCAGTAATCTGGCACACCCTGCACAGGAGGGAGGCAATATTACACCCATATTATACTTACCCTGGTAGTTTCCCATTTGCTGCCAGGAGTCGCAGGGACACTTGACACCCAGGCAGCAGAACTCAGGACTTGTCCCCTTCTGGCAGATAAAGGGGTGCAGTCAATACCATAGACATGTCCCCTCTGTATTAATCACTCCCATTTCTGTAGTGGTAAATGGGGAACTTATCAGTGAGTGAGAGATATCATATTTCTCTCCAGACGCCATGTTGTTCAGTATTGGTCCCCTTATCAGTGTTTTTTACTTTAACCTGGTAAAGCTTTCTATACATGGACAACCCCTTTAAGTGCAACTAACAACCTTGGTTGTTTCCACTGCATTCACACATGGCGTTTTTAAATGGTACAATGCGTTTGGCTACTTTGGAAGCGTTTTTCTTCATTGCTGGAAGTGTAAGCAGCAGTGAAAATGTTTACACAGCTGCTTAGAATTACAGCAATGAAGAAAAATGTTTCCAGTGTAACCAAACGCATTGTAAGGCCCCTTCCACACTTGTGTTGCAGATCACGTCAGAGTTTGGTCAATGAAAAACTGACATTTTGCATCAGAGTGCAATCAGTTTTCAGTCACAGTTTGTTCAGTGTCTCAGTTTTTCATGCGCGTTTTCAATGCAATTTCAATGCGTTTTTCACGCACAGGTAATGCGTGTGAAAGGACTCAGGACTGAGCTCTATCTTTTCTATGGCAATTGATGCGTGAAAAACGCATTGCACTTGCATGATTCTCAGAGTGCGATGCGATGCAGAGTTGATGCATCTCTATAGACTTGTATGGTGCGTTTTTCACACGCGTGACTTGCAAAAGTAGAGCATGCCGAGATTTAAACGGGCGTAAAAAAACAAAAAAACGCGTGTGTGTGTGAAAAAAATGCAGGTCTGAAATGGGTCAGAGTGCAATGCAAGTTCTGCGCGTCGAAAGCACACGTGAAAAACGCAAGTGTGAAAGGGGCCTAACATTTAAAAACGCAAGCGTCCTGACGTATGCTTTACGACGCATCCAAAATGCCCAGTGTGAATGCACCTCAATGTCAGGCTGTATTTGACTACACAAGGCTAACAATTCTGCTCAGCTGCTACATTTGTTTTCTGTAGGGAACCTGCCATGTAACCGGAATGCACAGCACGAACCCCTGGTTAAGGGGCAGGGGAATATTTTGGAGTGGAAATTACACCTTAAAAAAAAAATATTTGAGAACAAAAACCTGAAGCCGAATTACACACACGAAACGCACTACACTACACGCAGCTCATACCCTGCCTCCGAACTACGTACACAACTACCATCAGATGTCACACGCAGCCGTCACTACCGGCTCTACCATTAGCCGCTGCGTTACGCCTTCACAAGCCTCCAGCCTAGAAATCACGTGGTCCGCTGACGTCACCCAGCGCTGGTCACATGACTGAGATGGAACGTGTCGATTGGTCGCTTTGAATAGTGTTCCCCGTGCGATCGATGGCGTCTTTGCTGGTGAGATACTGATGCTGTGCGGCCGCTGTAGCTGCGTTCCCTGTGTTGGCAGTAGACGCGCTGTGTACTGGATTGTATGGTTACAGTAGTGTCACAGCATCCGGCGTGCTGGGGTGCTAGGAGCTGCTGCACTGTATACTTACTTCCACGACTCCTTGTACAAGGCGCGTTACTATAAGTTTTATCTTTTGGTAGTGGCAACGGCAACTGGGGCACTAAATCCCAGGTCCACAAGGACTTCTAGTTGGTTATTTCCCTCACCCATTCCCTCAACACATTAAAGGAAACCCACCACCACGTATCTACCTATAAAAGTATTTCAGGTGGTAGGTGGAGCTATAGGACGTGAGGATAGTCCTTTTCAGGGCTAATCCTCACGTTCCAGCAATATTTTAATAAAATGTACATTTTATAAAGAGGCTACTGGAACATGGAGTAGTCGGAGCTGAGGTTACACAGTGGGGCTACTCCATGCTCCAGTAGCCTCTTTACGGATCCCGATCGCAGGCGTTTCCATAGAAACACTGATGGGATCGGGCTGTGGCGTTTTTGTCAGTTAAAAAAAAAAAACCGCATGCATTTTCAAAAAAACACATGCGTTTTTTAACAATCTGAAAGCGCACTAAACACGGCCTAAAAACGCCACGTGTGTCTTCACCCTTAGGGTTATCCTCGCATCCTATTGAACCACCTGATCTAGCTTTATAGGTAGATCCATGTGGTTTTCTAGATCTGGTTTTCTGGAAAGCTTCTATATTTACTTTCAGTGGACAGAATCTGGCCATGGTCACACAGAGCTGTGTGATATAACGAGCCGTGCACCTGTGTGACCATGGTCAGATTTCTGTCCACTGGAAATAAACACAAAAAATTTCTATAAATTGACAGCAAGCAGAGATCTAGAAAACCGTGAGGAATTGATACAGAAAATAAATTGGAAAATTGTAGAACATTTTATTACACAAACAATTACATTAATTTGATGTAATGGGAATACCCCTTTAAGGAGACACAAAACATGTAGAGATTTTCTTATATTTAGCAAATAACATTTTATGTACCTACAGTACGGTTATAATAATGTAATAACTGCTTAGGCAAGTTTGCTACGGACGTGACAATACACATTTTGTGGGTTTTTAAATTTCATCTATTTTTTTTAACCTGCTATATAATTACCTTTGGAGAAAAGCGCTTTTTTTGGGGAGGCTTTTTTTTTTTTAAATGATCTATTATTAAAAACTTTATTTAGTTTACTGTCCCTCTACGGGACTTACACTTGAAATACCTTGATTCCTTATACAATACACTCTGCAGTACTTCTGTTAGGTACCATTTTTAGTTACATCTAACTTTTTGACTGCTTTCTTAAAAAATAAAATACATGAGGCCTTTTTGCTGTCTGGATAAGCAACTGAAAAGAACGTCAGTACTGGAAAGATAAAGATTTGGGTGTGCTCCCTTGATACGGTAAGTCTTGAGAATATAGTAGGGGAAGGAACTCACATTATATGTGGGTGGCCCTTGATCACAGCCAGTGCATTGTCAGTATATATATCAATATGATGCAAGGAATCATGTCCCTGAGAGTTCGGTCAGTCCATGAAACGGTACACTGCACGGACCGACCATGGCTAGTGTGGGAAATGCTAGCTTTTATTTTAATATTTTAGAAGACACAAAGCACAAAAATGCAGTGGATAGGAGTCCTTGCATCATAATGAAATTTGATGCAAGGACTCCTTGTTTGCTGGATGAACCACAGCACCGATGCTGACTCTTGAATGGTTTAGGCTTTGCAATGTCTTATTATTAATATTGTTTTTTTTTTTTTTTTACAGGAAGATCCGACCCTAAATCGCCATTTTAAAGGACATAAAGATGCTGTCACCTGTGTTGACTTCAGTCCTGACAACAAACAGCTTGGTACGCCTCACGTTTCATGTCCCCCAGCATTGTGGTGTATTGAGACACTGACTGTTTTGTCTCAGTTATTCTTTAAAAATAGTTTGTTGGGAAAGTTCCCAACATACACTATAATAGGGTTTGAGGATCAGACATGACTGGTTTTCTGCAATGGTCTTGGTTTGGACACTTTTGCAGTTTTTTTTTCTGGAGTACAGATTGTTTGTTTTTACGTTCTCAGAATCTTCCAAAAAAGAAGGAAATTAGATCCAGTACAAGATCTCATAAACTGAGCCTTTGTCCTAAGAGCCTTTTCTAGACGTCCATCTGTAACTTGCTTAGGTGTTTCTGACTCTGCTGTCCTTAGCTATAAGTATGTTACTGGTAGGGTATCCCTTTTTTCTAGGCTAAAGCGAGTGCTAGATGGTTATTCCTCCTGTCTTGGGTGTTGAGATTCTTAAAGGAAATTCATCACCAAATTTACTCTTGATCAAACCAGCATCACTCACTGTTACATCTGAGCATCCTGATCCCTGAATTGTCTTTATCTTCTTGTTTTATGTGCCCTTTTGTTCAAAAAATAACATTTAAAAATTTGTAAAAGAGGCTGAAGGGTGAAGGGGGGAGGATCAGAGCCCATCCGGGCTCCTACTTGAATGGCTAAGGCTGCATGAGTAGACATGTATTGTGAACTGCCTGGAGGAGGAGCTGCTCACTTCTCCGCTTTCCATAGTGAGCTGTCTCCGGAAATCGTTCCTCATAGAGCAGTCTGCCGCTCAGTGTGAACGCACAGCCCAATCATTGACATATTTTGACATCTTTTTTTTTTTTTTTTCAAATGAAAGAGCACAGATATCAAGAAGTGAAGACCCTTCAGGAAACGGGGTGCTGAGATGTAATAGTGTTGCTTGTTTATCATTTTCGTTTACCTGTGATTTAGAGTTACGTAGAGAGTGAATCCTTTTTCTACATTTTTATTACTCCCACAACCCACATGGAACCTGTTATCTTACTGCGTTCTCTGTATATTTCCAGCTTCCTCTTCAGCAGATGCATTTGTCATGGTCTGGAATTTCAAGCCTCAGTCTCGCGCTTTCAGGTTTATAGGGCACCGAGAGGCTGTGACTAGTGTTCAGTTTTCTCCTATTGGGCACCTTCTGGCCTCTGCTTCAAAGGACAGGACTGTAAGGCTCTGGACACCTAACATGTAAGTAACCAATAGGAAAGAATAATACAGGCAGTCCCAGAGTTTCAAGGTCCAAAGGTTTGTTCTCAAATTGAATTTGTATGTAAGTCGGAATTGTATATTTTATAATTGTAATCCCAGACAGAATTTTTTTTGGTCTCTTTTACAATGTTGGATTGTCAGAAGAACCAGGATTAACAATAAAATTTAGTTGCAGACACCTGTGATAACTGTTATGGCTGTTTGTTGTAGCCCAAATACAGTAATTTAACAATATTCAGAGATCCGTTTGTAACTAGGGGTCGTCTGCAAGTTGGGTGTTTTTTATTAGGGGGCCGCCTGTATATGTCATTTTGTGACATAAGCTTGGGCTTGTATGTCCATTATGTGCAGATGTTTTCAATATATAAAAAGCAGTGTTTAAGTAGTTTCCAGTCTTCCATTGTAATGGCTTTTACATGATGCCTATGGGGACAAATTGTGTCTTGGGCACACTTCCAAAGTTTTCATTTAGCTTCACTTACACTTTTATAGGTTTTCCTTTAGTACCTGCAAACTGGTTTGTTAACCTGTATTTCCAAGGGGAGAAATATCATAGAAAAACAAATGCAATTCCTTTGTCGAGCACTTTGTGCCTTCTTGCTGAAGAGGACCTCTCCAACTCTTTTTCATCCTTGAATTGGTTTTGCTCCACTCATTCTCTTTTTTTTTTTTTTCCTTCAGCCACACCTGAGAATTGGGACTGTGCCCAATATTACAATTTGGCTCCGACCTAGAAAAATACACCTTCCTGCCAGTAGAGTGTCTACTTGGCTCATTGGGTGCTGAAAAGAATTGCACAGATTACGCCTGTATGTTTGGGGCAAGAAAAAAAAATTTGGGCCACAAACGGAGGCATAGCACTCGTCAAAGGATAAAAATTAATTGAGATGGTGCAATATTTTTATTAAAAAAAGCAGAGCATTTCTCCACAAGTGTGTATCGCACTGTGCAATTCTTTTATAGATAATGCTATTATGTTTTGCAGTGAGTCTTTTCTGCTTAAAAAAAAAATAATCACCTTGATTTTACGTTTCTCTTTTTTTGCTCAATATACCCACGTATAGTCAGGGAAGTAAAGTTTTAAAGGGAACCTACCACCCCGATTCTACCTATAAAGGTAGAAGGGGTGGTAGGTGGATGGATGGGACGTGAGGATATCCCTTTTTTGGGCTAATCCTCACGTCCCGGGCGTCTTTTACAAAACTTTATTACATCTATATGCAAAATTTTTTATGACGCCCAAAGCATAATCACTGGGGCGTGGAGTAGCCGGACATTAGGTTACTAGTCGCGGCTACTCCATGGCCCAGTAGCCGCGTTACTCCGCCTACCAGGAAATCTTCGGCGCGCAGCTCCTGGCAGCTGCGCGCCCTCGTCCGAGTCCCCCGGCTACTGCGCATGCGCAGTAGTTCCGGCCCCGGGGCCGCGCAGCCGAAGGCTGAACGCAGGGGACCTGGACGAGGGCGCGCAGCGACCAGGAGCTGCGCGCCGAAGGTTATCTGGTAGGCGGAGTAACGCGGCTACTGGGCCGCGGAGTAGCCTCTACTAGTAGCCTCATGTCCGGCTACTCCACGCCCCAGTAGCCGCATAAAAAAATTTGCATATAGATGTAATAAAGTTTTGTAAAAGACGCCTGGGACGTGAGGATTAGCCCAAAAAGTGCTATCCTCACGTCCCATCCATCCACCTACCACCCATTCTACCTTTATAGGTAGAATCGGGGTGGTAGGTGCCCTTTAAGCTCCTCATTTATAACTGTGTGACAGGAACCTAGTTTAATATTAGTAATTTTGATACAGTCCATACATTTCTGAAGTTAAAGGATGCTTGAAAGCGTTTTTCGTTTTTAAGGCAACTTTTCAGATATAAGAATGGATGGCAGCATGACCTATTACGATGAGGGCAGCAGGCATGTCGCCATTGCCACGTAGTGAAATATTCACTTTTGTCCAGATGATAATTTCAGGTAATCTGTTTGCATGAATGTTCATATTCATTTGTAGTTTTGTTATTTCAGCAAAGGAGAATCCACCATTTTAAAGGCTCACACGGCAGCAGTACGCAGTGTAGATTTTTCACATGACGGCCAAAGCATAATCACTGCATCAGATGACAAGTCGATTAAAGCCTGGAGCGTCCATCATCAGAGGTTTCTTTTTTCTCTTACCCAGCATACAAACTGGGTCCGATGTGCAAGGTATGGGTGTAACATGGTCCATAAAATTTTATCTAGTCAGTAGTGGTGAAAGTTCATTTCTACAGAATCCCTGTAAAGCTCTTTTTTTTTTTTTTCCCCATCGTCCCAAATGTTAAATATTTTTCAACCTTGAAGAAGATCCATACAAATTAGGGGATATGTCTTCAGTGCAGGCAGGCACTTTTGGACATAAAAAAGGAAAAATATATTTGAAATCTTAAATATTAAAAATCTCTGCAACACACACACAGACACCATATATATATATATATATATATATATATATATATATATTACAGTGCCTACAAGTATTATTCAACCCCCTGCAGATTTAGCAGGTTTGATAAGAAGCAAATAAGTTAGAGCCTTCAAACTTCAAACAAGAGCAGGATTTATTAACAGATGCATAAATCTTACAAACCAAAAAGTTATGTTGCTCAGTTAAATTTTAATAAATTTTAAACATAAAAGTATGGGTCAATTATTATTCAACCCCTCAAACCACCAGAATTCTGTTTGGTTCCCCTAAAGTACTAAGACGTAGTTCAGGCACAAAGAACAATGAGCTTCACATGTTTGGATTAATTATCTGTTTTTCCAGCCTTTTCTGACTATTTAAGACCCTCCCCAAACTTGTGAACTGCACTGATACATGGTCAACATGGAAAAGACAAAGGAGCATTCCAATGCCATTAGAGACAAGATCGTGGAGGGTCACAAGGCTGGCAAGGGGTACAAAACCCTTTCCAAGGAGTTGGGCCTACCTGTCTCCACTGTTGGGAGCATCATCCGGAAGTGGAAGGCTTATGGAACTACTGTTAGCCTTCCACGGCCTGGACAGCCTTTGAAGGTTTCCTCCCGTGCCGAGGCCAGGCTTGTCCGAAGAGTCAAGACTAACCCAAGGACAACAAGGAAGGAGCTCCGTGAAGATCTCATGGCAGTGGGGACATTGGTTTCAGTTAATCACATAAGTAACGTACTCCACCGAAATGGTCTCCGTTCCAGACGAGCACGTAAGGTACCTTTTACTTTCAAAGCGTCATGTCAAGGCTCGTTTACAGTTTGCTCATGATCACTTGGAGGACTCTGAGACAGACTGGTTCAAGGTTCTCTGGTCTGATTAGACCAAGATTGAGATCTTTGGTGCCAACCACACACGTGACGTTTGGAGACTGGATGGCACTGCATACCCCAAGAATACCATCCCTACAGTCAAGCATGGTGGTGGCAGCATCATGCTGTGGGGCTGCTTCTCAGCCAAGGTGTCTGGCCATCTGGCCGCATCCATGGGAAGATGGATAGCACGGCCTACTTGGAGATTTTGGCCAAGAACCTCCGCTCCTCCATCAAGGATCTTAAGATGCGTCGTCATTTCATCTTCCAACAAGACAACGACCCAAAGCACACAGCCAAGAAAACCAAGGCCTGGTTCAAGAGGGAAAAAATCAAGGTGTTGCAATGGCCTAGTCAGTCTCCTGACCTTAACCCAATTGAAAACTTGTGGAAGGAGCTCAAGATTAAAGTCCACATGAGACACCCAAATAACCTAGATAATGTGGAGAAGATCTGCATGGAGGAGTGGGCCAAGATAACTCCAGAGACCTGTTCCGGCCTGATCAGGTC